>NW_027515737.1:0-72268 GCF_048772815.1 Callospermophilus lateralis | reverse complement strand
CCCATCCTCTCGCCCTGCCCTCAAGAGCGAGCAGTTTACCTTATCAGTTACCCTCAGTCGCTCCCCATATGAGCCACCAAATGCCGCTGTCTGGCTGGGCACAATCAGAATCCACTTGTCAAAAGAAACTAACTTTATTTTTAGAACCACACACGCCAAGCAAAACAGCCTCTCAGGAAAAATCCTCAGAACCCCAACTCCCAACACCAGCTTCCCAAAAGCCTCTCCCTCCCACAAAAGCCTCTATCCACTTCTCACAATCCTCCTGCTCTTGAGGCAGATTGGCTGGGTCACGTGGGCAGAGCCAAAAAAGTCCCCCAATGAGCAGCTCCATGGTCTGAATGGGCAGGGAAACAGCCCAATAAGCATCACCGCAGAGGAGCCAATCAGCTAGATGTTGCTGGGGCTGCTGTGAGCCAATCATAAGCTGGAAGTCTGAAAGGCGGGGAAACATCTCAATGAGCATCTCCAATGAGCATCACCACAGAGGAGACAATGAGCTAGAAGTTGCTAAGGCCGCTGTGAGCCAATCATCAGCCTGCAGCTGAAAGTTTGCTGGCACCTGGAAGTTTGCTGTGGCCCCTTCGGCTGTGACTATCAACAGGATACGTATGCACCATTCACTGAAGTTAGTTTTCAGTAATAGAAAACAAATATGAATTTCAGGTGGATGAATATTTCTGAAAATAATCTTGTGAAAAGTTGATTATAAATCCACATACTTGAACATGAATGAATTTAGGGAGTGTAAATAAGACACATATATTTCATATTTTGAAAAATCTGGAGAGTGTGTATGTGTGTATACACACACACACACACACACACAAATTTTAAAATGTAGCAACATATATGCCAATCCAAATTCACCATGAAATATACATCATTCACAGATCTAAAAATATTCAATTTACTTAACAGGGATTTATGTATAATGTTGTTCTCCTAGGAAGCTCACCCATAGGTTCAATTTTCAGTTCCAACAGCATCTAGGAGGAGTGATCTCTTCTCAAAATTTGTATCTGCCAAATCAGCTACCACACAAAAATATACACGTGATAAAAGGTAGGATTCTTTATGTGCATATAAAATAGATGTGCTGAATAGTCTACAGTGAAAGGGAGACAGGAATTCACATATTTGTTAACTTTAAAAACACATGGAGGACTATTTCAATTAAAAATTGACTAGAATTATAACACCTACTTGCAAAAGGCAAGTCCAAATATATACCATGCCTTCTCTGAACAGCTTCTATTTCTTTTCTGTTAGGATTCTTTTTCTCCATCATATTAGGATTAGTTGTCAGATTCTAGTACAGTATGGGTTAGTGTCAGGGATTCAGTATTTCAAATGGAAAATAGGAAAATGAATCCAATGTGTATGCAAACATATGCTAAACAAAAATCTTTCCACTCTCATCCAGAAAAATGCCTTGACATTACCTTCACCCCAAGTAAGACACAATTAGAGGAGAAGAATTAGAAAATCTGTTAATACATATCTGGAATGGAAAATGCTCAGGAGTTCACAACCTTGAAGGTGGTAGAGGAGTTTCCAAAAGTAAGGGAAAGGGTAAACACTCCAGAAACATGGAGCTCTGCTTGCCTAAAGACTTCTTGAGAAACTGCCTCTGAGGTTGGGCACTTGAAATATACGTTGTTGTCAGAAGCTTTAGCTTTCTTTGTAGTGAGACCATCAAAGCTGGGTCTTCATCTATGTGACCTGGAGGATGTTGTTTCTTATTTTCCTAATGAACATGTGGCAGCAGTTCTGAATTCTCTCTTTGTAGGTAAACTGTGGCAACTTGGGGCTAAGTGTCTCCCTGTTTGGACTGTGAACCCAGTTGGTAATCCTCCAGTTTTCGTGGTGTTTCTTGCTGCTGCACTTGGAGTTTGGTATTTGCTTCTTGAAATACAAGGATTTCAACTGGGGCACAGTGCTGGAGGGATTTCTGTCACATGTGGTGTGTCAGGGTCTGCATATAAATGCACCAACCAGGCTTCTATCGCACATGCTTGCCCCCTTGACCATAGCAACTTGATTCTGAACATTGCCCTGAAAAATCTCCATATAACAAGATGCCTTTACATATAAGGGTCTGCTGGCTGCAGCATGTCAGTCACAAGCCATTTGGAAGCCAATGGCAGATCCACATGGCCCCAACACAGATGTTTTATCACACACCTGCACATCACTGCTCTAGGCCCCAACTCAGCAGTCTCCAAATTACTGGCATCTCTGTTCTACACCATTCTCATGAAACCAAGTCAATCAAGGCACTGTCTTGTACACTCATGATCAACAGCATAAGATCCAAAGTTACTCCAGTGCCATCTGGTCATGGGAATTTAAAAAATGTCATGGTACTTATCTAGCCATTTTTAAAGGATGAAGTTGGAGGCACTGTGGGTTTAAATTTATTCAGGAACCATTAAATGTTGAGGAAGTTTATTTCAATGAAAGTTCTGGAGAACTCTCAGAGGAAAGTCTTCCCAAAGAGTGACCAAAAAGTCACATGAAGCCAGGCCCATTGAGGTCTACAATATGAGGTCCATGTGAGTTTTGACTCTCAACTATTGCTGCCAAGTCTTTCAGAATGAAATCATGTGATATCCTGGCTGAGATTCCCAGTGTTCTGTGGAAAGCTACCCTGGTCCAAGATCTCAGTTTCCAAGAGCGACTCTCATGCATGGCCTCCTAAAACCCCAACACAATTCATGGCAATACTTCTCTGACGTCAGTTCTAGACCTCAGTCTCTAAGGGTATCACACCAGAGTTCAAGCCCAGGTGGACCCAGTCATCACTTCCAACCACCACACAAATAAACACAATTAAAACCAAAACACTCCCACAAGGCCCTCATCCTCTTCCATATAGACACTAATCATAACCTCTTGCTGGAGTTTTCCATGAGGGGCGCAGCCCAAGACAGTGTTCAAAAGAGCTCCCTTGCCACTTATTTTCCTAAAGTCAGCGTGGTTTTTTACCATTTTTGTTTTGGATACACACATGGAATCTTTCTTTAGATCCATGAGGTGCTGAGAATCTAAGCCACAGCATCACACAGGGCCAAGAGGCTGAATCAGACACATCCTTATCCTAAGCAATTAAACAAAGAGCGACAGGTGATGCGCATGCATTTCCATTTGAAAACAGTTTTCATCAGTCTTCCCAAATGGGTGGACTGAGGCAAAGACCTCCTGACATTCAGGTCAACAGATCAATAGGTAAGCAAAAGGCCAAAAGAAGGGTTTTTCCACTGAGACATTACTGGTCACACTGATATCTGTGTTTTCTGAGATGCTCCCATTTCCTTCAGCTATCCAGTACATGGCCATGTCACAGAGCTTGGAGGGGTACATATCTTGGACACAAATCCATAAGACTATTTTGGAGAGTGGCCAGAATTTAGGAAGAAAACCTGAACTTAGGAATTTAGTAGGTGTTGCACATCTATAAGACAAGCCACAGTCCATTAATAAATCGGGCAGGATGAATGCTGGGAAGCTTCCTAATAGACAGGACACATCCTTGATGCATTCTCTTTTCTAATGTCTTCAACCATGGACACAGTGGAATACATAGATAAAGAAACACTCACCTTGTCAAACGACCTACTATAAAGAGTCCACACCAAACCAAAAAAAACCCGCCTTTTCCACCTATTCTCAGAAAATGAGACAGAACCAAAAACTCACACCCACACCCACAAAGGCACCTCCTTTCCCCAAGTAGGTCTGTGACTATACAGTGTGTCCTCTGAATGGTGGGCCATACTATGTTACCCCAAAATGGCCTGTCTTGTCTCAGATCTGTTTTCTTTGGCCAACTCTGTGAAGTTGTGAGGATCCATTGGTGAGCCACTTTCTGCTTTCTCAGGAAGGGCCCCTCTTCAGAGCTTTTCTGGCATTTGGCCATCCTCACATCAGTAGGTACCAAGAAAGACTGACTCTGTCCTTGGTAAATCCAAACAAGTGAGACCACTGGGACTGGTACTGGGACTGGCTCTGTGTGCCTGGTTTCCTGGATCCCAAGTTCAGAGATTCCATCACCAAGAAAGTGAGGTAGGTCACTTCCTTCAGAAACTGAATGAGGTCACAGCCTTGGCAACCACTTTGTCCTAACAGATGCTTCCAAGGGTCCCATGAGATGGAGGCTGCACCTACTTCCTCTGACATTTTCATAAGTTAGAATGGTATATCAACCATAGGTACTGGGGAACAGCTCTCCACAGAGGCTTGGTTTGGTCCATCTTCTCTACATTAAGAAGAGAGATTCTGATTAAGACACAACCCTTTATCCTGACCATGTTTTTTTGCCATGGAAGATGACTTTTGCCCTCTCAGGTCGTTCATAGCATCCTACACATTCTCCAGGGATTATTTCTACATGGACCTTTGAGGTTCTCAGCAGGTGGAAGATCCATACATTCCTGTATTGTAATACCAACTCTGTCTCTGCTCTTCTGTAAATTTAGATTGAGGAACAGTGTATGGTTAGGATTAATAACATGTTCAATATGGGTTAGGAATCATTCTGCTTGATGAACAATGTTATTGGAAACCTGCGATATTTACATAAAAATATAGGTGAAATATAAGTATTGAAATATAAATCTAGGTAAGATTTGAATCCTAGAAGGGAATTTGGCCTTTGAGTGGGATACTTAGCTTTGAATTATGTTCTGCACATATGTCTCAGATAAATTGATATGCAATGGCATAGATCCTTGTACCTTCGATGATTGAATGTAGAAGAGAGCATCCAGTTAAAAAAGGGATTTTTGCTAGGATTAGGAATATAGTCGGTAGGATTACGAAGAAGATTGAGTATAGAATATGGACCAAAAGTTCTTTAGCAATAGGGTTTCTGGTAGAGATTGAATATAAATGTCAGCACATGTGAAGAGTCAGTCACAATGATGAACTGGGGAAAAAAGTAGGAAAGCAGATGTGAATAGAGAGTAGGAAATCAGGCAAATTATAAAATGAGTGAGAGGTTTAGACAGTTTCAACAGGGTGAGATTGAAAATGTAGTCTTAGGAAGAAACACATATGTAATCACCAATAGGATTGACATTTGAGAGCATTAGGCAACCTGGACATGGATGTTTTTAGTAATCCATGTTCACTTTCCATTTAGGCTTTGGGACAGTCATAAGTGTGACCTTTGCATTTTGTGTCCAGAATATTACTGTGATAAAATGTATATGTAGATCAGTTGACATGCATATTTTTTCCACCATTTCTGGGAGCAATATTTTGAAGATATAGAAATTATTGTTGGGAGTACACAGAGGTGTACCATGTGTCTATCAATATATAGACAATGCATGAATAGACCATACTGTGAATAAATGATATAACTGGTTTCACTTTGAATAATGGATTGAATTGATATCTGAAAGTATACAAGAAATCTTATATTGATGTACAATCATTCATTTAAACCAGTTTTACATCTAATGGTAATATTAGTGTTATGTTTTATCATGACGGGTGTGTCAGTTTTGCTTCAAAAGTGATAATGGAAATCGAAAATAATGTGTTTGGAAAGAAGTGTCACAAAAAGAGAAGTCAAGAAACATGGAGGAATACATGTGTTCTGAAGCAAAAGTGATTGAAAGCAAAACAAATGTGTATATATTTGCTAAATTGTGGATGAAATATACATCCTATGATGTGCATTAACTGGAGAAATAGTAATGTACCAGTGTTGAATAAAAATGAACGTCAAAATACACATTATATCACATAGGAATCTTCTTGCATTGATGTTAAACTGGGTCAGTTACTGTATAAATATTAGAATTTTATTTTGGTGTTATAATACAATTTATTTTAGCACTAGCATGCCACAGAATGTAGAAGAAAGAGCAATGGATTTTTTGTTATAACACTAATAATCTAGCATTTAATGATTATTTTGGGGAGTCTAGAATTTACATAAGGCTATGCAACATAATTTTTTGTATTTAACATTCATAAAATCTTGGAATTTTGGTAATATTTCTCCTTTTTTTATTTTTTCAGTTGTTGATAGACCTTCATTTTATTTATTCGTATGTGGTGCTGAGAATATAACCCACTGCCTCACACATGCTAGACAAGCATGTTAACACTTAGTCACAAACCCAGCCCCTCCACTTTTATCTTTTCATCAAACACTCCTCTCCCTCTTCTTTACTCACTTTCTTCCTCATTTTCCCCCTTCTCTCTCTTCCTTTTTCATTTTCCCTCCATAAGTATTTTTCTCTCATAGCATTACAAACAGTACTATGCTATGAAATTTACATTTAAAACTGTTTTTTATAGTCATTCTTTTCTTGAGAAAATTTAAAAATTATAACCACCTGATAAATATATTACAATACATTTATTATGCATATGTATCTATATTCATGCATATGTGTTACATATATATATATATATATATATATATATATCTATATTCATGCATATGTGTTACATATATATATATATATATATATATATATATATATATATATATACATATATATTTAAAAGTACTTTGATTAGCCTGTTAGAAATAATATAGACAAAGTCTTTCTTAATTCTCAAGTCTTCCAGAATTAACATCTTACAGTGAAAATCAAATAAACATATTTAAGTAAACAGGTATCATTCTTATTTATCAATACTGATAATTTAAGGTTTTTATATCACATTTAGCTGTAATATGGCATATTAACTCTTTTGAATTAGAGAATTTTTTTTTCAACAACCTATTATTTAAGGACCATATGCACTGACATTTTAAATGGCTTTCTTGTGATTTCACTTTCTATCAATTGCATATTAATTGCCAAATACTTATTTTAGTAATTTTCATATTCATAATTGATATAAAGTCAATTGATTAATTCTTTTTGTAAGGAGTTACTAATTACAGTAGGGACAGTATTAATAATTCTAAATCTTTATAAAAATGGTACAAAAATATTTTCATGCAAAATTATGTATAATTGCATGCTCTAAATGTTTGATTGTTGATACATATAATAAAGAGCTTTTGATGAGTCTCTTCCCCAGTAAAACAGAAAATGCAAAGATATAGTTGGGTATGTATGTCCAAACAAACATATGGAAAAATACACATTATCATCTAGAAACTATTAAATAAAAGATGAAAAGAACAATCCAACACATTGTACCAACTTGTCAGATGAGGTAGTATTCTGGAAAAATAGCCTAAGTCTAGACCTGGTCCATGACAAAATATTCACAAAAAAATAAAATATGAAAAATATAGGAAATGCTATGAGTTTTTCTTGAAGGTAAGTGGATTATCCTTTAATCTCAATTATGTGCATTTTTAAAAGCCAGTTTTCTGGTAAAATAAATTTGTGATAGTTACAAGTACACAAAACAAAGTTTCTGCTTAGCAAAATGAATGCATCTCAACTCTTTTTTAGCTGATTTCTTCCCACTCAACTTTAAACCTTTATTTATTTATTTTTTATTGGTTGTTCAAAACATTACAAAGCTCATCCTATATCATCTTTCATACATTTGACTCAATTGGGTTATGAACTCCCAATTTTCCCCAAATACGAGTTGCAGAATCACATCGGTTACACATTCACATTTTTACATAATGTCATATTAGTGACTGTTGTATTCTGCTACATTTCCTATCCCCTACTATCCCCTACTATACCCCCTCCCATCCCCTCCCATCTTCTTTCTCTACCTCATCTGCTGTTGTTCACTTCTCTCCCTTGCCCCACCTTTCCCCAATTTTCCCTACCCCATTGTTTGAAGATGCTATCCTACTTCCATTGCATGCTTTTAGCCCCTTTTTCAAATATAAGAAAGTTGTAATTTTGAGGATTGGTTTCTGTGTCCTCTATTCTGTACCATTGTTCCACCTGCCTATTTTGTTACCAGTACCACGCTGTTTTTGTTACTATTGCTTTTAGTACAGTTTGAACTCTGGTATCACTATACCTCCAGATTCATATTTTCTGTTTAGAGTTGCTTTTGCTATTCTGGGTCTTTTGTTTTTCCATCTTCTAAGATCTTCTTCTCTCTCTCTCTTTAGGGTTCTGTAGTTTTCAGTATATAAAACTTTCACGTCTTTTGTTAGGTTGATTCCCAAGTATCTTATTTTATTTGAGGATATTGTGAATGGAGTGGTTTTCCTCATTTCCATTTCAGAAGTTGTGTTGCTGACATACAGGAATGCCTTTCATTTATGCGTGTTAATTTTATATTCTGCCACTTTGCTGAATTCATTTATTAACTCTAGCCGTTTCATTGTAGACCCTTTGGGGTCTGTTAAATATATTTTCATGACATCTGCAAATAGCGATAATTTAAATACTTCTTTTCCTATTTTTATGCCTTTAATTTTTTTTGTCTGTCTAATTGTTCTGGCTAGTATTTCAAGAACTAAATTGAATAGAAGTGGTGATAGAGGGCATCCCTGTTTTGTTCCAGATTTTAGAGGGAATGCCTTCAGTTTTTCCACATTCAGGATGATGCTAGCCTGAGGTTTAGCATATATAGCTTTTACAATGTTGAGGTAAGTTCCTGTTATCCCTAGTTTTTCTAGTGTTTTGAACATAAAGTGATGCTGAACTTTGTCAAATGTTTTTTCTGCATCTATTGAGATGATCATATGGTTCTTGTCTTTATGTCTATTGATGTGGTGAATGGCATTTATTGATTTCCGTATATTGAACAAGCCTTGCATCCCACGGATGAATCTTACTTGATCATGGTGCACAATTTTTTTTTGATATGCTTTTGTATTCGATTCGCCAGGATTTTATTGACAAGTTTTGCATCGAAGTTCATTAGAGATATTGGTCTGTAGTTTTCTTTCTTTGAAGTGTCTTTGTCTGGTTTCGGGATCAGGGTGATTTATCCTCATAGAATAAATTTGGAAAAGCTCCTTCTTTTTGTTTTTCTTGAAATAGCTTGAAAAATATTGGTATTAATTCTTCTTTAAAGGTTTTGTAGAACTCCGCTGTATACCCATCCGGTCCATGGCTTCTTTTGGTTGGTAGTTTTTGATGGCTTCTTTCATTTCTTCCTTTGTTATTGGTCTGTTTAAATTGCGTGTGTCTTCCTGACTCAATCTGGGCAGATCTTATGACTTAAAAAATTCATCGATATCTTCACTATCTTCTATTTTATTGGAATATAGTGTTTCAAAATACTTTCTAATTATCTTCTGTATTTCTGTAGTGTCTGTTGTGATATTGCCTGTTTCATCCCGTATGTTAGTAATTTGAGTTCTCTCTCTTCTTCTCTTCATTAGCATGGCTGTGGGCCTGTCAATCTTATTTATTTTTTCAAAGAACCAACTTTTAGTTTTATCAAATTTTTTAATTTTTTTTGTTTCAATTTTGTTGATTTCTGCTCTAAATTTAATTATTTCTTGTCTTCTACTACATTTGCTGTTGTTTTGCTCTTCCTTTTCTAGGTTTTTGAGGTGTAGTGTGAGTTCATTTATTTGTTGATTTTTTTCTTTTTTTGAGGAAAGAACTCCAAGAAATGAACTTCCCTCTTAAACTGCTTTCATTGTGTCCCATCGATTCTGGTATGTTGTGTCTGTATTGTCATTTGTCTCTAAGAATTTTTTTTATCTCCTCCATTATGTCTTCTGTAACCCATTGATCATTCAGTAGCATGTTGTTCATTTTCCATGTGATGTAGGATTTTTCCTTCCTTCTTTCATCATTGATTTCCAGTTTCATTCCATTATTATCAGATATAGTGCATGGTATAATCTCCATGCTTTTATATTTACTAAGAATTGCCCTATGGCATAATATATGGTCTATCTTTGAGTAGGATCCATGTGAAACTGAGAAGAACGTGTATCCACTTGATGATGGCTGATATATTCTATATATGTCGTTCAAGTCTAGGTTACAAATTGTGCTGTTGAGTTTGATAGTTTCTTTATTCAGTTCTTGTCTAGAGAATCTGTCTAATGCCGAGAGTGGTGTCTTGAAGTCACCCATAATTATTGTGTTGTAGTCTATTTGGCTATTGAACTTGAGGAGAGTTTGTTTTATGAACATTGCAGCTCCATTGCTTGGTGCATACAAATTCATAATTGTTATGTCTTGTTGGTGGATGGTTTCTTTTAACAGAATATAGTGTCCTTCTTTATCCCTTTTGATTAACTTAGGTTTGAAGTTGATTTTATTCCACATGAGTATGGCCACTCCTTCTTGCTTCTGAGGGCCATGTGAGTGGTATGATTTTCCCAACCTTTTACCTTCACCCTGTGTATGTCTTTTCCTATCATATGAGTCTCCTTAAGGCAGCATATTGTTGGATTTATTTTTTTTTTTGATCCAGGTTACTAGCCCATTCTCTTGATTGGTGAATATAATCCATTAACATTTAAGGTTACAATTGAAATATGATTTGTTCTTCCAATCATGTTTATTTATTTATTATGTTTTAGTTTGGCTAGTTTTTACTTTTTTGGTTATTTTCCTCCCCCTTTACTGAGATACCTCCTGCTGTTAGTTTTCGGCACTATTTATCAATTCCTCTTCTTGTAGTATTTTGCTCAAAATGCTTTGCAGTGCTGGTTTTCTGGCTGCGAATTCTTTTAGCTTTTGTTTATTGTGAAAGACTTTAATTTCGTTTTCAAATCTGAACCTTAATTTTGCTGGATACAGTATTCTTGGTTGGAATCCATTATTTTTCAGCATTTGAAATACATTGTTCAAGGATCTTCTCGCTTTCAAAGTCTGTGATGAAAAATCAGTCATTAACCTAATTGGTTTTCCCCTGAATGTAATCTGCCTCCTTTCTCTTATAGTGTTTAATATTCTCTCCTTGTTCTGTATGTTGGCTATCTTCATAATTATATGTCTTGGAGTTTGTCTATTATGATTTTGAATGTTTGGGGTCCTGTAGGCTTCCAGGATTTGACAATCCGATCCATCTTTCATCTCTGGGATGTTTTCTAGAATTATTTTATTTAATATGTTCTCCATTCCTTTGGTTTGAATCTCTATGCCTTCTTCTATCCCAATGACTCTCATTTTTTATGACATCCAATATCTCTTGAATAGATTGCTAGTGGGATTTAAGCCTCTTTTCTGTGTTGATTATATTCTTTTCAAGTTGATAAACTTTGTCTTCATTATCTGATATTCTGACTTCTGCTTGATCTAGTCTATTTGTAATATTCTCGTTTGAGTTTTTAATTTGGTTAATACTTTCCTGCATTTCTAGTATTACTGTTTGATTTCTTTTAAGATCTCTATCTCCTGGTAAAGCTCGTTGTTTGCCATTTGAGTTTGTTTGTTTAATTCATTTTCAAAATATACTTTTATTGCTTGGACTTGCTGCCTCATGTCTTCTCTAATATTCCTTTCCATCTGAGTTAGGAATGCCTTAAGTTCTTTCCCTATCCCTGTTTCTGATGCTTCTAGGTCCTCCTGTAGAATTAAGTTGTCCTGCATTGTTTGTACTCCTTTCTTTCCCTTGTTTTTTCATGATGCTCATGTTACTTTCCAGCTCTATTTGATTGCTGTGTTTCTGTTTTATTCTATAGATTTGTTTCGGTGTTGTGTATCTCTGTTGTCTCTCCTTTGTGTTGGTAGACTATGCCTGCTAAAGTGGATTCCACTTGTAGGGAATTCCGAAGGCCGAGCTCCAGTGACGTCACCCCTCTGCTTTGGCGGGCCCAGGCTCCTTGCCGAAATGTTCGAATACGGGGATGGAACTGGACTGTCTCCAGTTGGTTTCAGCTCTAGGTCACTGGCGGGTGGGCAATCACTAGCCACCCAGTGGCGCAGTCGGTCTCCTGCGCGCCGGTGTTCTCCAGACGCCCAGTCACGCGGACAGCAGGTGGACTGTCACCTGCGCTTCTGTGTTCTCCAGCTTCCCAGTCACAAGAGCCTGGCCTCTAGTCCCCTGGTTTCTCCTGCTAGTCCTGGTTTCTCCTGCTAGACTAGATTTCCCCTGAGTGATGCTTCTCTGCAGTTCAATCTGTATTCTGGGCCTGTCATTTGTTGGGTGTGGAGGGTGTCTATTGGAACCCAGACACTCTATTGTTTTGAGGATCAGTCAGACCGGATCTCCGGTTGCACATTTGGCTCGTTTTTCAGACCCAATTACCAGATCTCAGTGCTAAAAATCTTTCTTATAGGTTTTGGTGCACCCCCATTTTGCTGTAAGTTCTTAACAAGATAGTTTTTTGTAGTTCTATCTCGTTATTCACCTGTGCAGTGGCGCGTTACACTGGGTGTGATGCACTCTATTCGTGGCCATCAGGCAATGATGAAATATTATGCTTTGTATGCAGCATTTACTGAAGTTAGTTTTCAGTATTAGGAAACAAATATGTATTTCAGGTGAATGAATAATCTGAATTTCTGAGAATAATCTTGTGAAAAGTTGATTATAAATCCACATACGTGAATATGAATGATTTTAGGGAGTGTATAATAAGACACATATATTTCATATTTTGAAAAATCTGGAGAGTGATATATATATATATATATATATATATATATATATATATACACATATATATATATATATATATATATATACACATATATATATATATACACACAGAAACACACTCACAGACATTAAAAAGTAGCAATATATATGCCAATCGAAATTCAAAATGAAATATATATCCTTCACATATCCAAAAAAATACATTTTACTGAAAATGGATTTATGTATAATGTTGTTCAACTAGGAGGCTCACCCATAGGTTGAAATTTCAGTTCCAAAAGGGTTTAGGAGGAGTGATCTCTTCTCACAATTTGTATCTGCCAAGTCAGCCACCTCAGAAGAAAGTCTGTGTGATACCAGGTAGTATTCTATATGAGCATATAAAAATACATGTGCTGAATAGGTGACAGAGAAAGGGGAGAGGAATTCACATATTTGTTAACGTTAAAAACACATGGAGAAATATTTCAATAAACATTGACTATATTTATAACTCCAACCCCATATAATGCAAAAGGGAAGTCCAAGTATACACCATGCCTTCTCTGAACTGTTTGTATTTCCATTCTGTTAGGGTTACTATTCTACATCATATTAGGATTAGTAGTCAGAGTCTAGTAGGTTATGGATTAGTGTCAGAGATTCAGTATTTCGAATAGAAAATAGGAAAATAAACCCATTGTGTTTGCAAATATGTGTGATACAAAAATCTTCCCACTCTCATTCAGAACAATGCCTTGACATTACCTTCTCCCCTAATAAGACACAATTAGAGGAGAAGAGTTAGAAAATCTGTGAATACATATCTGGAATGGAATATTCTCGGTGTTCACAAGCTTGGAGGTGGTAGAGGAGTTTCCAAAAGTAAGGGACAGGGTAAACACTCCACAAACATAGAGCTCTGCAGGCCTAAATACATATTGAGAAACTGCCTCTGAGTTTGGGCACTTAAAATGTATGTTGTGGTCCGAAGCTTTAGCTTCCTCTATAGTGAGAGCATCAAAACTGGTCTGCATCTATGTGACCTGGGGGACATGGTATCTTATTTTCCAATGAACATGAGGCAGCAGTGCTGAATTCTCACTTTGTAGGTAAACTGTGGCAACTGGAGTCTAAGGGTCAATCTGTGTGGACTGTGAAGCTAATTGATCATGCTCTACTTTTCTTAGTAGAGCACTGGGAGTTTGTTATTTGCTTCACAATACAAGGAGTTCAACTTGGTCAGAGTGCTGGAGGGAGTTCTGTCACATGTGGTGCCTCAGGGTCTGCAGGAGAATGCACCAGTCAGGCTTCTATTTCACATAGTTTGACCCCTTGACCATAGCATCCTGATTCTGAACATTGCCCTGAAACCTCTCCATATAACAAGATGCCTTTACATATAAGGGTCTGCTTGCTGCACCATGTCAGTTACAAGCCATTTGGAAGCCAATGGCAGATCTACATGGCCCCAACACAGATGTTTTATCACACACCTGCCCACCACTGTTCTAGGCCCACTACTCAGCAGGCTCCAACTTACTGGCATCTCTGTTCTACACCATTTTTAAGAAACGCAGTCAATCAAGGCACTGTCTGGTATACTCATGATCAGCAACTGGACATCAAAAAGTTCTCCAGTGCCACCTGGTCATGAAAATTTCAAAAATTCCATGGTATTTCTCTAGCCATTTTTCAAGGATGAAGTTGGAGGCACTATGATTTTCAATTCACTCAGGAACCTTTAAATGTTGAGGAAGCTCATTTCAATGAAAGCTCTGGAGAACACTCACAGGCAAGGCTTCCCAAAGGGTCGCCAAAAGGTCACATGAAGCCAGGCCCATTGAGGTCTGCAATGTGAGATCATGTGTGTTTTGCCTCTCAACTATGGCTGCCAAGTCTTTCAGAATAAAATCATGTGATATTCTGGCTGAGATTCCTCGTGACTTGTGGAAAGCCTTTCTGGGCACAGATCTCAGTTTCAAAGGGCGACTGTCATTCATGGCCTCCTAAAATCCCAACACAACTCATGGCAATAATTCTCTGAGGTCAGTTCCAGAACTCAGTCTCTAAAGGGAATCACACCAGAGTTCAAGACCAGGTGGAGCCAGTCATCTTTTTCAACCGCCACACAAACTTCCAAAATTAAAACCCAAACACTCCCACAAGGCCCTCATCTTCTTCCATATAGATACTCATTATAAACTCTGGCTGGAGGTTTCCATGAGGGATGCAGAACAAGATAGTGTCCAAAGTTAGCTCCCTTGCCCCTCATTTGCCTAAAGTCGGGGTGGCCTGAACACCTTCCTGTGAACCTGGAGTGATCAAATAGTGTGCCGTTAATACTGCTCTGCTTCTCCAATTTGAGGACGACTGACTGTGGGGTTTAGATTCTTTATGTGAATTGGAAGCATGAGAAAATGCAAGCACCTTTGGGCTTGCCTCTCCTTGGCTTTAAAGAATGGATTTGACCCAAAGAATCCCTCTTCTCACTTGATGGAGGTCAGGAACCTTACAGAGGAAGGCAAGAGACTTCATCCGCAATGACTGCTCTTTTGATCATTTTGGTTTTGGATGAACACATGGGATCCATCAGGTGCTGAGAATCTAACCACAGCCTCACACAGGGCCAAGAGGCTGTTTCAGACAAAACCATTTCCAAAGCAATTAAGCAAAGAGCTACAGGTGATGTCCATTCATTTCCATTTGAAAACTTTTTTCTTCAGGCTTCACAAAGAATTGGCCTGTGGTAAATACCTTCCTGATATTCAGGGCAACAGAATAATAGGTAAGCAAAAAGCCCAAATCAGGGTTTCTCCACTGAGACTTTCCTGGTCACACTAGCTACCCACTACATGGCCATATAACAGAGCTTTTAGGTGGTAAATATCTTGGACACAAAACCATGAAGCTATTCTGCAGAGTGTCCAGAATTCAGAAAGAAAACAGAAACTTATGAAGATATCAGGTGTTGCCCTTTGATAACAAAAGCCACAGTCCATTTATAAATTGGGCAAGATGAATGCTGGGAAGCTTTCTACTAGACAGGACACATCCTTTGATGCATTCTTATTTCTAATGTCTACAACCACGGACACAGTGGGATACACAGACATAGAAGCACTCGCATTGCAAAACGACTAACTAGAAACAGTCCACGCCAATCCAAACAAACAGTCTTTCCTACCTATTCTCAGAACATGAGACAAGACCATGAACATACACCCACATCCACAAAGGCACCACCTTTGCTCCAAGTAGTTCTGTGATTACCCAGAGTGTCCTCTGAATGGTGGGCCATACTATATTCCCCCAAAATGGCCTGTCGTGTCTCAAATCTGGTCTCCTTGGCCAATTCTTTGAAGTTGTCATTAGCCATGGGTGAGCCACTACCTGCTTTCTCAGGAAAGGCCCCTCTTCAGAGCTTTTCTGGCATTTGAACATCCTCACATCTGTAGGCACTAAGAAAGACTGACTCTGTCCTTGGTAAATTGAAGCAAGTGAGACCACTGGGCCTGGGACTGCGACTGGCTCTGGGTGCCATTCTTCCTGGATCCCAAGTTCAGAGAGTTCCATCACAAAGGAAGTGAGGTGAGGTCACTTCCTTCAGAAACTGAATGAGGTAACTGCTTTGGCAACAACTTTGTCCAAATAGTTACTTCTAAGGGCCCATGAGATGGAGGCTGTTCCTACTTTCTGTAACACTTTCAAAAGTTAGAATGGTATATCAACCATAGGCACCTGGGAACACCTCTTCACACAGGCCTGGTTTGGTCTATCTTCTCTACATTAAGTTGATAGAGGCTGATACAGACACATCCCTTCATCCTCACCAGGTTGTTTGCCATGGAAGATGACTTTTGCTTTCTCGGGAACTTCACAGCTGCCTACATCTTCTCCAGGGATTATTTCTACATGGACCTTTGATGTTCTCAGCAGGTGGAAGATTCCCTACATTCCGGTATTTAAAGAGAAACTCTGTCCCTCCTCTTCTGTAAAGTTAGATTGAGGTAACAGTGTATATTTAGGGTTAATAACATGTTCGATTTGGGTTAGGAATCTCTCTGCCGGATGAATAATGGTATTGGGAACCTGTGATATTTACAAGAATATATAGGTGAAATATAAGTATGAAAACAGAAATGTAGGTAAGATATGAAGCCAGAAGGGCATTGGGCCCTTGAGTGGGATACTTAGGTTTGAATTATGTTCTGCACATGTGTCTCAGATGAATTGATATAAAATGGCATAGGACCTTTTACCTTGAATGATTGATTGTTGAAGAGAACATCGAGTTAAAAAGTGATAGTCAGTAGGATTAGTAAGATAGTCAGTAGGTTTATAAAGAAGAGTGAGTATAGGATTTGGACCAAAAGTTCTTTAGCAATAGAGTTTCGGGTAGAGAGTGAATGTAAATGTCAGCATATGTGAAGTATGAGTCACAATGATGAACTAGGGAAAATATGTAGGAAAGCAGATATCAATAGAGATATTAGGAAATCAGGCAAAGTGTAAAGTGAGTGATAGAATTATACATTTCCAACAGGCTTGAGGTTGAATATATAATCTTAGGAAGAAACAAATATGTAGTCATCAATAGGATTGACATTTGAGAGCATTAGGTAACCAGGACATGGTTGTTTTTGGTAATCCATGCTCACTTTCCATTTAGGCTTTGATACAATCATGAGTTTGACCTTTGCTTTTTGTGTCCAGAATATTACTGTGATAAAATGTATATATAGATAAGGTGACATCAGTATTTCTTCCACCATTTCTGGGAGCAATATTTTGAAGAGGTACAAATTAGTAATGGGGGGACAAATAGGTGTACACTGTGTTTATGAATATAGAGATAATGCATTAATAGACCATACAGTGAATAAATAACATAACTGGTTCCAACTTTAAATAATGGATTGAATTGAAATGTGAAAATATACAGGAAATTTTATATTGATATGCATACATTCATTCCAACCAGTTTTACATCTAATGGTAATATTAATGTTATAGTTTATCATGAAGAGTGTGTGAGTTTAGCTTCAAAATTGATTATGGAAATCGAAAATGATGTGTTTGGAAAGAAGTCTCATGAAAAGACCAGTCAAGTAACATGGAAGAATTCATGTGTTCTGAAGCAGGAAGTGAAACAAATTCTTATTAATTTGCTAACTTGTGGATGAAATATATGTCCTATGATGTGCAAAAACTGAAGAAATACTAATGTACCAGTGTTGAATTAAAATAAAGGTCAAAATAGACATTAAGTCCCATAGGAATCTACTTGCATTGATGTTAAACTGGGTCTGTTACTGTAAAAATATTAGGATTTGTAAGCACCATTGATTGAAGTTAGTTCTCATACTGGGAAACAAATATGTATTTCAGGTAGATGAATATTTCTGAGAATAATCTTGTGAAAAGTTGATTATAAATCCACATACATGAACATGAATGAATTGATGGAGTGTATATAAGAGACATATATTTCATATTTTATAAAATCTGGAGAGTGTGTGTGTGTGTGTATATATATATATATATATATATATATACAGAAAAACACAAAAATACATTAAAAAGTATCAATATATATGCCAAACGTAATTTATCAGTAATATATATCATCCACAGATGAAAATATATTTATTTTACTGAACATGGATTTATGTATAAATTGTTCTACTGGGAAGCTCACCCATAGTTTTAATTTTCAGTTCCACCAGCGTTTACGAGATCTCTTCTCACAACTTGTTTCTGCCCAGTCAGCCAACTCAAAAAAATGTACGTGTGAGACCACGTAGGATTCTATATTTGCATATAAAAATACATGTGCTGAGTAGGCTACATAGAAAGGAAGACAGGAATTTACATATGTGTTAACATTAAAAACACATGGAGGACTATTTCAATTAAAAATTGAGTAGATTTAGAATACCTACCCTCTATCATGCAAAAAGGAAGTCCAACAATACACCATGCCTGCTGTAAACTGCTTGTATTTTCATTCTGTTTGGGTATTTTTCTCCATCATATTAGGATTAGTAGTCAGAGTCTAGTAGGGTATGAGATAGTGTCAAGAATTCAGTATTTCAAATGGAAAATTGTAAAATGAATCAATGTGTATGCAAATGTGTGCTACACAAAAATTTTCCCATTCAGAACAATGCCTTGACATTACCTTCACCCCAAGTAAGACACATTTAGAGGAGAAGAGTTAGACAATCTTTGAATGCATATCTGAAATGAAAAATGTTCAGGAGTTCACAACCTTGGAGTTGGTAGAGGAGTTTCCAAAAGTAAGGGAAAGTGTAAAATCTCCACAAACATGGAGATTTACCAGCCTAAAGACTTCTGGAGAAACTGCCTCTAGGTTGGGCACTTGAAATATATGTTGTTGTCAGGAGCTTTAGCTTCCTTTCTAGTGAGACAATCAAAGCTTGGTCTGCACATCTGTGACCTGGAGGACATGGTTTATAATTCTCCAATGAACATGAAGCAGCAGTGTTGATTTCTCTCTTTGTAGGTAAACTATGGCCACTGGGTCTAAGTGTCTCCCCATGTAGACTGCTAAGCCATTAGGTCATCCTCCACTTTTCAAAACGTTTCTTGATACTGCACTCGGAGTTTGGTATTTGCTTCATGAAATACAAGCAGTTCAACTGGGACAAAGGGCTGGAGGAAGTTCTTTCACGTGTGGTGGGTCAGGGTCTGCAGGAGAATGCACCAACAGGGCTTGTATACCACATAGGTTGCTCCCTTGACCATAGAAACCTGATTTTGAACATTGCCCTGAAACCTCTCTATATAACCAGATGTCTTTACATAGAGGATCTGCTGGCTGCACCATGTCAGTCTCAAGCCATTTGGAAGCCAATGGCAGATCCACATGACCCCACCACAGATGTTTTATCACACACTTGCTCACCCCCGCTCTGGGCCCATTACTCAACAGGCTTCAAATGACTGGCATCTCTTTTCTACACCATTTTCATGAAAACCAGTCAATCAACACACTGTCTGGTACACTCATGATCAGCAACTGGACATCCAAATGTTCTCCAGTGCCACCTGGTCAAGGTAATTTCAAAAATTTCATGGTATTTATCTAGCCAATTTTCAAGGATGAAGTTGGAGACACTGTGGGTTTCAATTCATTCAGAAATTATTTAATGGTGAGGAAGCTCATTTCAATGAAAGCTCTGGAGAACTGTCACAGGCAAGGCTTCCCAAAGAGTGGCCAAAAGGTCACATGAAGCAAGGCCCATTGAGGTCTACAATTGAGGTCCATGTGTGTTTTGACTATCAAATATGTCTGACAAGTTTTTCAGAATAAAATTGTGTGATATCCTCCTGAGATTCCCAGTGCTCTGTGGAAAGCGACACTGGGCCTAGATCTCAGTTTCCAAGGGTGACTCTCATGCGTGGCCTCCTAAATCCCAACACAATTCTTGGCAATATTTCTCTGAGGTAAGTTCCAGAACTCAGTCTCTAAGGGGAATGACACCATAGTTCAAGCCCATTTGGATCCAGTCATCTCTTCCAACCGCCACACGAATGACCACAATTAAAACCAAAACACTCCCACATGGCCCTCATCTTGTTAAATATAGACACTCATCATAAACTCTGGCTGGAGGTTTCCATGCGGGACGCATCCCAAGACAGTGTCCAAAATATTCTCCCTTGCCCCTCATTTGCCTAAAGTCAGGGTGGCCTGGACACCCTTCCTGTGAACCAGAAGTGATCAAATAGGCCTGCCGTTAATACTGCTCTGCTTCTCCAATTTGAGCACTATTGACTCTCAGGTATAGATTGTTTTATGTGATTTGGAGTCACGAGAAAACACAAGCACCTCTGCAGGACTTTGAAAAACTCATTTGACCAAAAGGATCCCTGTCTCACTTGATAGAGGTCAGGTACCTAACAGAGGAAGGCAAGAGACTCATCCACAATTACTGAATTTTTGCCATTATGGTTTTGATTGCACACATGGTATCTATCTTTAGATCCATCATGTGCTGAAAATTTAAGCCACAACCTCATACAGGGCTAGGAGGCTGATTCAAACACATCCCTTTCCAAAGCAAAGAACCACAAGTTATTCCCATTTATTTCCATTTTAAAACTGTTTTATTCAGGCTTCACAAAGGGGTGGCCTGAGGCAAAGACCTTCCTGACATTCAGGGCAACAGAACAATAGGTAAGCAAATGAACCAAAATATGGGTTCTTCACTGAGCGTTTACTGGTCACAATGATGTCTGAGTTTTCTAAGATGTTCCCATTTCCTATAGCTATCAAGTACATGGCCATGTCACAGAGCTTGGGGGTGGTATGTATCTTGGACACAAAACTATGAGGCTATTCTGGAGAGTGGCCAGAATTCAGGAAGAAAACAGGAACTTAGGAAGTTAGTAGGTGTTGCCCATCCATAAGGAAAGCCACAGTCCATTCATCAACTAGGCCTGATGAATGCTGGAAAGTTTTCCACTAGACAGGACACATACATTGATACATTCTCTTTTCGAATGTCTACAACCATGGACAGAGTGGGATACACAGACATAGAAGCACTCGCCTAGTCAAACGACTTTCTAGAAACAGTCCACTCCAATCAAAACAACAGCCTTTCCTACCTATTCTCAGAACATGAGACAAAACCACAAACTCACACCCACACCCACAAAGGCACCTCCTTAACTCAAGTAGGTCTGTGACTATCTGGAGTGTCCTCTGAATAGTGGGCCATACTATGTTCCCCTAAAATGGCCTGTACTGTCTCAGATCTGGTCTCCTTGGCCAACTCTGTGAAGTTGTCAACAGCCAGCGGTGAACCACTACCTGCTTTCTCAGTAAAGGCCCCTCTTCAGAGCTCTTCAGGCATTTGGCAATCCTCATATCAGTAGGTACCAAGGAAGACTGACTCTGTCCTTGGTAAATCCAAACAAGTGAGACCACTGGGATTGGGACTTGGACTGGCTCTCGGTGCCTGGCTTCCTGGATCCCAAATTCAGAGATTTCCATCACCAGGAAAGTGAGGTGAGGTCACTTCCTTCAGGAACTAAATGAGGTCACTGCCTTGGCAACCACTTTGTCCTACCAGATTCATCCAAGGTTCCCATGAGATGGAGGCTGCCACTACTTCCTGTGACACTTTCACAAGTTAGAATGGTATGTCAACCATAGGCACCTGGGAACAGCTCTCCACACCGGCATGGTTTGATCAATCTTCTCTACATTAAGAAAGGAGAGGCTGATTCAGACACATCCCTTAATACTGACCAGGTTGTTTGTCATGGAAGATGACTTTTGCTCTATTAGGTCCTTCATAGCTGCCTGCAACTTCTCCAGGGTATCATTTCTGCTTGTACCTTTGATGTTCTCAGCAGGTGGAAGAGCCCCTACATTACTGTATTGTAAGACAAACTCTCTCCCGGCTCTTCTGTACAGTTAGTTTGAGGGTACAGTGTATGGTTAGAGTAATAACAGGTTTGATTTAGGTTAGAAATCATACTGAGAAATGAACAATGGTATTGGGAACTCGCGATATTTACGAGAATATATAGGTGAAATATAAGTATGAAAACAGAAATCTAGATAAGGTTTGAATCCAAGAAGGGCATTGGGCTGTTGATTGGGATACTTAGCTTTGAATTATATTCTGCACAGATGTCTCAGATAAATTGATATACAATGGCATAGGACCTTGTACCTTGGATGATTGATTGTCAAAGAGAATTTCCAGTCAAAAAGGGATAGTCGGTAGGATTAGGAAGATAGTTGGTAGGTATAGAAAAAAGAGTGAGTATAGGATTTCGAACAAAAGTTCTGTAGCAATAGGGTTTCGGATAGAGAGTGAATGTAAATTTCAGCACATGTAAAGAGTCAGTCACAATGATGAACTCAGGAAAATATGTATGAAAGCAGATATCAATGGAGACATTAGGAAATCAGGAAAAGCATAAAGTGAGGGTTAGTATTAGTCATTTTCAACAGGGTTGAGGTTGAATATATAATCTTAGAAAGCAACAAATATGTAGTCACCAATAGGATTGATTTGCGAGCATTAAGCAACCTGGAAATGGATGTTTTTAGAAATCCATGCTCACTTTCCATTTAGGATTTGGTGAAAGGTTAATAAGATAGGTACTTGTCACTTCCTGTTTTTCTGTATGCTTAACAAAACACTGTTGAAACCTTGAGGACTGTTTGCTAATTTTTTCCCCAGAATGTGCTGTCCCTGACTGCCAAACAGAGAATGTACACCCTCACCTGTTTGCACGCAAACCGCCCACTCGCCCTGACCCATCAATAAGCTTCCCTCCCTGCCCTCTTCAAGGAAAGTATATAAGCTCTGCTTAAGCTGTTCTCATTGCTCTCTGCTCTATTCAAGTGAGCACTGAGCCCCAGATTGCTAGACTCCCAATAAACCCAGGGTAACTTTTGATGTGGAGGGGACCCCAGTAACCTTTGAAGTGGATACAGGGGCAGTATACTTAGTCCTTAAGGCCCCACTGGGCCCTCTATCAAATAAAAGCTCTCTAGTTCAAAGTGCTAACACCAGTAAATATGGGAATTAGACAACTAAGAAAACCATGGACATGAGGAAAGGAAAAATCCATCACTCCTTCCTAATAATCCCAGAATGCCTGGCCCCATTGATGGGCAGAGATCTGCTCACCAAGCTCCGGGCCAAAATGACTTTTAACCATGAAGGCCCCAAAATGATATTTCTAAATCCTTTAGTATAAACTCCTATATTCACGGCTTTAAATATGTCAGTAGAAGATGAACAGCAACTCTTCACACCCCCCAAGACTGATCAAACAGGCAAGCTACCCCAGAAATGGATAACAGATTACCCAGATGCCTGGAAAAAAAACTGCTGGGTTAGGACTAGCCATGAAACAACCTCCAAAAACAGTGGAGTTCAAAACCTCAGCCTCCCCAATCAATGTCAAAAAATATCCTCTGAGCAAAAAAGCTAAAGATGGGATAAGGCCCCATATTCAGAAATATCTGGCCTTAGGGTCCTAAGGCCTTGTCAATCATCCTAAAACACTCCCCCGCTACCAGTATAAAAAGCCAGGAGCCGGGGACTATCCCCCATTAAAGACATAAGAGAGACCTACAACAGAGTGTAGGACATTCACCCCAGTGTACCTAATCCGTACAATCTGCTTATCACTCTGAACCCTGAGAGGAAATGGTATACTGTTCTGGACTTAAAAGATGCTTTCTTTTGCTTGCCTCTGCATAAATATAGTCAGTTGCTGTTTGCTTGCTAGTGGGTAGACCCAGAAACTGGAACGTGTGGTCAACTAACTTGGACTAGACTCCCCAAAATGGTTGAAAAACTCCCCCACTCTCTTTGATGAAGCCCTCCAAAGAGATCTCAACAGCTTCAGAACTACGCACCCCGAAGTCACCCAGCTTCAATACGTGGATGACCTGCTACTGGCACCCAACACCAAGGATATCTGTGAATCTGGGACCCAAGCAGTATTATGTGAGCTTCCTCAACTCGGGTATAGAGCTTCTTCCTAAAAGGCCCAAATTTGCCAGCAAGAAGTAATCTTCCTGGGCTATTCCTTTAGGGGCAGTAAACGATGGCTCACTGAGCCCAGAAATCAAACGGTTGTGCAGAAACCACCCCCATCTAACAGCAGACAACACAGAGAGTTTCTTGGGACTGCTGGGTTTTGCAGGTTAAGGATTCCTGTGTTTGGGTCCTTAACTTCTCATTTACACCCGCTGTTAAAGGAGATGCCCAATTCTAATGGACCCCTGAGATCCAGCAAGCTTTTGATAATATCTAAGGACACTGACACTGTACTCCTCAACTTCACTGAGCAAAGCCTGAAATTTCAGAAAGCCCTACACTACGTTAAAAATGTACATCAGTTCACTCACCTTGGTTCAAAGAAATTGCAGGCATTCCTGAAGGATCAAGAACAGAGTTTTCCACTAACCGACTCACAGTGAAAGGAAATAACTGAACAGGTAAAAAAATGCCTGTCGGGTCTGTCAATAGGTTAATGCTTACCCTTCCAACTTTCCTGCAGGAAAGCACCTACGAGGAACCAGACCAGGACAATTCTGGGAAGTGGACTTTACTGAAATTAAGCAAGCATGGTATGGACTTAAATATCTCCTACTCTTTGTAGATATATTTCAGGATGGATTGAAGCCTCCCACCCCAAAAAAAAAAAGGCGCAAATGGTGGTCAAGAAGATCCTGAAAGATATTTTTCCAAGGTACGGCCTGCCTAAGGTAATAGGGTCTGATAATTGACCAGCGTTCATGGCCCAGGTAACTCAGGGGTTAGCCAGGACCCTGGGGATTAATTGGAAGTTACATTGTGCTTATAGACCCCAGAGTTCAGGACAGGTAAAAAAATTAAATAGAACCATTAAAGAGACCTAAACGAAATTAAGCTTAAAGAGTAGCATAAAAGATTGGACTATGCTCCTGCCTTATGCACTATTTCATGCAAGAAATACTCCCTCTGTTTCTTTGTGTAACCTCACCCCCTATGAAATTCTCTATGGGGCCCCATCTCCAGTAAGGGACCTAACCCTAACTCAAAGATCTAACGATCCCTTCGACACCACCTTGCTTGACAGACTTAAAGTTCTGGAAGGAACTCAGCAATACCTGTGGAAACAGCTGGCCACTGCCTACCAACCTGCTGAAGAGGGTACTCCACATCTATATCAAGTAAGAGACTTTGTCTACATAAGACAACATCAGGTGTCATCCCTGGAACCCGGCTGGACAGGACCATACCAGGTGCTACTTATAACACCTACAGTGCTAAAGTTAGACGGAATCACTTCCTGGTTCCTAACTCTCATCTCAAGCCTGTGCCCTGTCCAGAATCTGGCTGAAAAATGAAAAAGACTGGTAACATTTTCAAATTGTATATTCACCATGTGAATAAGACTATAGACTCTCCAATTGGTCACCAGTAGTCCTAACCCTCATCAACCCGTTCAGCAGCGATGGCTGATCACAAATCCTACTAGACAAGAAGTATGGTCTATCGCACATACAGCCCACTTAGGGACCTGGTGGCCATCTCTCCATCAAGAAATTTGTCAGCTGGCTATACGTCTTTCCTATTGGGAAATCCCTGATGAAGAGGATCCCCAAAAATTCCATTAAATACTTTCCATACAATAGATAATGGAAACAAACATTATGGATGTAGGGACACGCGAGCCAGATGCAGGTTGGCTAGCCTAGATTACTATGTTTGCCTGGCGGACTACCAAAGCCAAAAACAGCCACGACTGTGTGGGGGAAAAGCCAACTTCTTCTGTAAATAATGGGGATGTGAGGATACAGGGGCTACCTGGTGGAAGCAAAACTCCTCATCAAATTCAGTACACAGCATTGGCCATATTACCAGTTAGATAACAAAAACCGATGGCCACCAGAAGGGTCTCTAGATCCTCAAATTTTGCGTGACCTTTTCAACTTCGACAAGTGCTCAAAAGTGTGGAAGGAAATTCCCCTACGTGTAGGCCTTTTCCCTCCTATGCTCAAATCCTGAACTATGCTTCTCCAATAGATACTCACCGGCAGCCTTCTGCCCCAGACTCTCTGCTGTCACTCCCACATCAGCAACCTGATTTCTCAGCTCCAGTTACTAGATCAAAAACCCAAATTTCCGTCGGTTCTCAGACCATTGCCCCTTGCTGAGCTTGCAGGTACTGAGGTACCCTTCCACCCACTCACTCCTCTCTCCTCCTGTCAGTGCCCACACCGGGTCCCACCAGGTCCTCTTACCAGCTAACCCAAAGCTCAAACCAGCTAAGGAGTGCCCTCAGACGCCTATCAAAGATGTAATTAAAATGGCATTTAAAGTTGCTTTGTCATCACTGAAAACAGGTTACTAAGAATTTAAAGTCCCTCACAGGCTTTTTGGGATACTCACTCCCGTCTTCCCCTCTGCTCTACCTGTTCTACTGCTCAAGTTTTGTTGCCAGGAAAATCCCAAACCCCTTTCCCATAATTCTTTTATATCTCTTTTTCCTCATCCTCAGATCCACGGAGCTGCTCTCATCCCCTGCCTTCCCTGTCTTCCCCTCTGTATCAGGCCCACAGAAAAGTCTTAAATGACCTTCTCCAGAAGTCTTCACCATGGCTGACTTTAAGCCTTTCAGCAACACAGTTCCTATAAAAGAGTTCAATGTAGATAAACTTCCTCTATTCGTGTTGCTCTGTTCTACTTGGCCACTGGCTGGAAAAATCAGCACTCCTAAGCTAGACACCCCCTTAGTAGTTTTTAACAAAATATATGAAGAAGGCCTCTGCCCTAGAGCTGGGGCTTCATAGAGATGGCTACATTTCTAAGATATAGAAGTTACCAACTGGGCTCCATGGTAACAGCTGGCAGGGAGGAAAAGAAAAAAAAGAAGAAAAAAGCTCTCCCCCTCCCAGGTGTCCTTAAGAAGTTAACTTTCCCAGAACAGAGGAAAAAAAAAACAGAAACAAAAACTGCTTTTTGTGAACTTCTGCAGACTGTGAACTTCTGAGCCCCTTCCCTTACATGCTGGGTACAAAATTCTGAAACAACCTAAACTTTGGGTTCAGGGATTAATTGATTACAACAGAAGCAATGCCCTCTAAATCCGGATGCAACCAAATAAGACTGTTTCCCTGTCTTCTGTGCTATCTTAGGTACCTTGCCTTGTCCATCTCTACAGCAGTACAATTCTATACACTTAAACATTGTTTATGTTTTCATAAAATGGTCAACAGATGTGATTAATTATGTAATGGTGCAGATGTTTTCCAGAGTGCTCTATCATGACGCAGGTACATTTAAATATCAAATAGGGGGGCAAACAACCCGGTTCTGCCAGGAACCTGTATCCCTCACTTTAGTCATCCTATTATGAATAGGAGTTGCTGCAGGGGTGGGCACAGGAACCACTGCCCTGGTCCATGGGACACAACAAATGACCCAATTAGAAGCAGTAATAGACCAAAACTTAAAGATATTAAAAACCTCCTTCACAGCTTTACACAAATCTTTAACCTCTCTCTCTGAAGTTATTTTACAGAACAGTCGAGGGTTGGACCTCCTCTTCATGAGAGAAGGGGCCTTCGTCCTGCATTGAGGGAAGAATGTTGTTTTTATGCCGACCATACTGGAGTTGTAAAAGAATCTATGATTAAATTAAGAAGATGCCTTGAAGAGCATCAACAAGAGAGAGAGGCCCAAAAAAGGTGGTTTGAGTCTTGGTTCACAAAGCCCCCTCATTAACTACATTTTCATCAGCCCTGGCCGGTCCATTAATAATCCTCATATTATTGGTAATTGTAGGACCCTGTTTGATCAACCGTGTAGTTTCCTTTCTCCATGCTCAAATTGGACAAGTTAAACTTATGGTAATCAGAAAACAATATACCACACTAGTAAACATAAAATGTGACACCCCCAATGATCATTTTTATGATTAAAAGTAACCAAAAGAAGAAGTGGGGAATGAAAGGTTAATAAAATAGGTACTTGTCACTTCCAGTTTTTCGGTATGCTTAACAAAACACTGTTGATGTCTTGAGAACTGTTTGCTAATCTAGTTCCCTGAAAGTGCTGTACCCAACTGCAAAACTGCAGAATGTACTTCCTCACCCATTTGGACGCAAACCGCCCACTCGCCCTGACCCATCAATAAACTTTCCTATCTGCCCTCTCCAAGGAAAGTATATAAGCTCTGCTTAAGCTGTTCTCAGGACTCTGTGCTCTATTCAAGGGAGCTCTGACCCCAGCATGCTGGACCCCCATAAATCCTTGGCTGTTGCATGAGACAGTCTCTGGTAGTCTCTTCCTCGGACACTCGCCTGACCTTTACATTGGTAAAATAATAAGTGTCATCTTTGCTTTTTGTGTCCAGAATATTACTGTGATAAAATGTATATGTAGATAAGGTGACGTGAGTATTTCTTCCACCATTTCTGGGAGCAATATTTTGAAGATGTATAAATTAGTATTGGGGGTACAAATAGGTATATCCTGTGACTCTGAATATAGAGATAATGCATGAATAGACCATAATGTGAATAAATAATACAATGGGTTCCAAATTTAAATAATGGATTCCATTGATATCTGAAAATATACAGGAAATCTTATATTGATATACATACATTCATTTCAACCACTAATACATCTAATGGTAATATTAGGATTATGGTTTATCATGAAGAGTGTGTGAGTTTTGCTTCAAAAGTGATCATGGAAATTAAAAATAATGTGTTTGGAAAGAAGTCTCATGAAAAGCCCAGTCAAGAAACCTAGAGGAATTTATGTGTTCTGAAGCAGGAAGTGATGAAAGTGAAACAACTGCCTATAAGTTTGCTAACTTGTGGATGGAATATATATCCTATCATGTGCATAAATTGAAGAAATAGTATTGTACCAGTGCTGAATAAAAATGACCTTCAAAATACACATCATGTCCCACTGGAATCTACTTGCATTGATGTTAAACTGGGTCAGTTACTGTAAAAATAATAGTATTTGTATGCAAAATAAACTGAAGTTAGTTTTAAGTACTGGAAACAAATATGTATTTCAGGTGGATGAATATTTCTGTGAAAAATCTTGTGAAAAGTTGATTATAAATCCATATACATGAACATGAATGAATTTAGAGAGTGTATATAAGACACATATATTTCTGGAGAGTATATGTACATATATATATATATATATATATATATATATATATATATATATATACACACACACACACACACATACACACACACACACAAAATACACACACACACACAGACATTAAATTAGCAATATATATGCCAATCGAAATTTATCATGATATATATATCATCCACAGATGCAAAAATATTTCTTTAATTGAACATGGATTTATGTATAATGTTGTTCAACTAGGAAGCTCACCTATAGGTTGAATTTTCAGTTCCAACAGCGTTTAAGAGGAGTGACCACTTCTCACAAATTGTATTTGCCAAATCAGCCACCTCACAAAAATGTACATGTGATACCAGGTATGATTCTATATGTGCATTTAAAAGTACATGTGCTAAATAGGATACAGAGAAAGGGAGACAGGAATTCACATATTTGTTAACCTTAAAAACACATGGAGAACTATTTAAATTAAATATTGACTAGATTTATAACACCTACCATTAATCATGCAAAATACAAGTACAACTATACACTATGATTTCTCCTAACTGCTTGTATTCCTATTCTGTTTGTGTTATTTTTCTCCATCATATTAGGAGTAGTAGTCAGAGTCTAGTAGGGTATGGGTTCATGTCAGAGATTCAGTATTTTGAATGGAAAATTGTAAAATGAATGCAATGTGTATGTAAATATGTGCTACAAAAAAAATGTTCACACTCTCATCCAGAACATTGCCTTGACATTGCCTTTGTTCCGAGTAAGACACAATTAGAGGAGAAAAGTTAGAAAATCTGTGAATATATATCAGGAATGAAAAATGCTCAGGAGTTCACAACCTCCGAGGTGGTAGAGGAGTTTTCAAAAGTAAGGGACAGGGTAAACATTTCTCAAACATGGAGCTCTGCTGGTGTAAAGACTTCTTGAGAAACTTCCTCTGAGGTTGGGCACTTAAAAATATATGTTGTTGTTAGGAGCTTTAGCTTCCTTTGTTGGGAGACCATCAAATCTGGGTGTGCAACAATGTGACCTGGAGGATATTGTTTCTAATTTTCCAATGAACATGAGGCAGCCATGCTGAATACTCTTTTTGTAGTTTAACTATGGTCACTGGGTTGTAAGTGTCTCCACGTGTGGACTGTGAAGCCATTTGGTCGTTCTCCAATTTTCGTGGTGTTTCTCACAGGTGCACTGGGAGTTTGGTATTTGCTTCATGAAATTCAAGGAGCTAAACTGGGACACAGTGCTGGAGAGAGTTCTGTCCCGTGTGGAGGGTCACGGTCTGCATGAGAATGCACCAACCAGGATTCAATTCCACATAAGTTGCCCCCATTTCCATAGCAACCTGATTCTGAACATTGCCCTGAAACCTCTCTATATAAAAAACACCTTTGCATAGAAGGGTCTGCTGGCTGTACCATGTCAGTCACAAGCCTTTGGGAAGCCAATGGCAGATCCACATGTCACCACCACACATGTTTTATCACACACCTTCACACCACTGCTCTAGGCCCACTAATGAGCAGGATCCAACTTACTGGCATCACTGTTCTACACAAATTTCATGAAACCCAGTAAATCAAGGCACTGTCTGGTACACTCATCATCAGCAACAGGACATCCAAAAGTTCTCCAGTGCCACCTGGTCATGGGAATTTCAAAAATTTCATGGTATTTATCAAGCCATTTGTCAAGGATGAAGTTGGAGGCTCTGGGGGTTTCAATTCATTCAGGAACCATTAAATGTTGAGGAAGCTCATTTCAATGAAAGCTCTAGAGAACACTCACAGGCAAGGCTTCCCAAAGAGTAGCCAAAAGGTCACATGAAGCCAGGCCCATTGAGGTCTACAATGTGAGGTCCATGCGTGTTTTGACTCAACTGTGGCTGCAAAGTCTTTCAGAATAAAATCATGTGATATCCTGGCTGAGATTCCCAGTGCTCTGTGGAAAGCCACTCTGGGCTAGATCAAAGGTTCCAAGGGCAACTCTCATGCATGGCCTAGTAAAATTCAAACACAATTGATGACAATGCTTCTCTGAGGTCAGTTCCAGAACTCAGACTCTAAGGGGAATCACACCAGAGTTAAAGCCCAGGTAAACCCAGGCATCTCTTCCAACTGCCACACAACTTACCACAATTCAAAACAAAATTCTCCCACATGGCCCTTATCTTCTTCCATGTAGACCCTCATCATAACCTCTGGATGGAGTTTTCCATGAGGGACACAGACCAAGACAATGTCCAAAATAACCTACCTTTCCCCCGATTTGCCTAAAATCAGTGTGGCCTGGAAACCCTGACTGTGAACGAGGAGTGATCAAATAGGTCTGCCATTAATACTGCTTGGCTTCTCCAATTTGAGGCCTACTGACTGTGGGGTTTAGATTCTTTATGTGAATTGGAGTAATGAGAACACCCAAGCACGTATGGGCTAGCCTCTGCAGGGCTTTGAATAACTCACTTGACCCAAAGGATCCCTATTCTCACTTGATAGATGTCAGGAACCTTTGAAAGGAAGGCGAGAGTCTTCATCCACAATGACAGCTCTTTTGGCTATTTTGGTTCTGTATGCATCCATGGGATCTTTCTTTAGATCCATCAGGTGCTGAGAATCTAAGCCACAGCCTCACACAGGGCCAAGAGGCTGATTCAGACACACCCCTTTCCAAAGCAATTAAGCAAAGAGCCCTAGGTGATGCCCATTCATTTCCATTTGAAAACTGTTTTCTTCAGGCTTCACAAATTGGTGGCCCGAGGCAAAGAACTTCGTGACATTCATAGAAACAGAATAATAGGTAAGCAAAAGGAGTACATATCCCACTTGAATCAAAGTGTGAAATATGATATATCAAGAACTATGTAATGTTTTGAACAACCTACAATAAAAATTAATTAAAAAAAAAAAGGCCCAAAGCAGGGTTTCTCCACTGAGATTTAGTGGTCACACATATTTCTGATTTTTCTGAGATGCTCACAATTCACTTGAGCTATCCAGTACATGGCCATGTCACAGAGCTTGGAGGTGGTACATACCTTAGAGACAAAACCATGAGACTATTCTGGAGAGGGGCCAGAATTCTGGAAGAAAACTGTAACTTAGGAAGATTGCAGGTGTTACCCATTGATAAGGCAATCTGAACTCCATTCATAAATTGGGCAGGATGAATTCTGGGAAGCTTTCTACTAGACAGGACACATCCATTGATGCATTCTTTTTTTCTAATGAGTACAACCACGGACACAGTGAGGTAAACAGACATAGAAACACTCGCCTTGTCAAATGACTTACAATAAACAGTTCATTCCACAGCACATAAAGCGCCTTGCCTACCTATTCTCAGAAAATGAGACAAAACCACAAACCAACACCCACAAAGGCAGCTCCTTCCCCCAAGAAGGTCTGTTACTATCCGGAGTGTCCTCTGACTGGTGGGCCATATTATTTTCCCCCTAAATGGCCTGAAATGTCTCAGATCTGGTCTCCTTGGCCAACTCTGTGAAGGTGTCAGGACCCAGAGGTGAGCCACTACCTGCTTTCTCAGGAAAGGCCCCTCTTCAGAGCTTTACTGGCATTTTGCAATCCTCACATCAATAGGTACCAGGAAAGACTTACTCTGTCCTTGGTAAATCCAAACAAGTGAGACCACTGGGACTGGGACTGGGACTGACTCTGGGTGCCTGGCTTCATGAATCTCAAGTTCTGAGATTTCCTTCACTAAGGAAGTGATGTGAGGTCACTTCCTTCAGGAACTGAATGAGGTCACTGCCTTGGCAATCACTTTGTCCAACCAGTGGCTTCCAAGTCTCACATGAAAAGGAGGCTGTCCCTAATTCCTGTGACACTTTCACAAGTTAGAATCTTATATCAACCATAGGCACCCGGGAACAGCTACCCACACAGGCCTGGTTTGGTCCATCTTCTCTACATTAAGAATAGAGAGGCTGATTCAGACAGAAACCTTCATCCTGACCAGGTTGTTTGCCATTGAACATGACTTTTGCTCTCTCAGGTCCTTCATAGCTGCGTATATATTCTCCAGTGATCATTTCAGCATGGAACTTTGAGGGTCTCAGTAGGTGGAAGACCCCCTACATTTCTTTACTGTAAGACCAACTCTGTCCCTTCCCTCTGTAAATTTAGATTGAGGGAACAGTGTATGGTTAGGGTTAACAACATGTTTTATTTGTGTTAGGAATCATTCTGCTGGATGAATAATGGTATTGGGAACCTGAAATATTTATAAGAATATGTATTTGAAATATAAGTATGAAAAGAGAAATCTAGGTAAGATTTGAAGCCAGGAAGGGCATTGGGCCCTTGATTATGATATTTAGCTTTGAATTACATTCTGCAATGTGGTCGCAGGTAAATCTACATACAATGGAATAAAACCTAGTACCTCAGATGCCTGAATGTCGAAGAGAACATCCAGTCAAAAAGGGATAGTCAGTAGGATTAGGAAAATAGTAGGTTTAGGTTGAAGAGTGAGTCTTTGAGTTGGAAATATAGTTCTTTAGCAATAGGGTTTCGTTTAGAGACTGAATGAAAATATCAGCACATATGAAGAGTCAGTCACAATGATGAACTGGGGAAAATATGTAGGAAAGCAGATATAAAATAGAGACATTAGGAAATCAGGCAAAGTATAAAGTGAGTAACAGGATTAGACATTTTCAACAGGGTTGAGGTTGAATATATGATATTAGAAGAAACAAATATGTAGTCATCAATAGGATTGAAATTTGAGAGCATTAGGCGACCTGGACATGGATGGTTTTAGTAATATATATTCACGTTCAATTTAGGTTTTGGTACAATCATAAGTGTTACCTTTACATTTGTGTCCAGAATATTACTGTGATAAAAATGTATATGTAGATCAGGTGATATGAGTATTTCTTCCACCATTATGGGGAGCAATATTTTTACAACCTATAAATTAGTATTGGGGAAAAAAATAGGTGTACCCTGTTTTGATGAATATAGAGATGATGAATGAATAGACCAAACTGTGAATAAATAATATAACTGGACCCAACATTAGAAATTGGAATTGGAATAAATTGATATCTGAAAATATACAGGAAATCTTATATTGATATTGGCATACATACATTCATTACAACCAGTTCTACATCTAATGGTAATATTAGTGTTACGGTTGATCATGAAGAGTGTGTGAGTTTTGCTTCAAAATTGATTATGCAAATCGGAAATAATGTGTTTGCAAAGAAGTCTCATGAAAGACCAGTCAAGAAACATGGAGGAATACATGTGTTCTGAAGCAGGAAGTGATTGAAAGTGAATCAAAAGTTTTAAATTTTGAAATTTTGGATGAAACATTTATCCTTTGATGTGCATAAACTGAAAAAATAGTACTGTACCAGTGTTGAATAAAAATGAATGTCAAAATACACATCATGTCCAATAGGAATCTACTTGCATTGATATTAACCTGGGTAAGTTACTGCAGAAATATTAGGATTTGTATGCACCTTTCATTGAAGTTAGTTTTCAGTACTAGTAAACAAATATGTGTTTCAGGGGGATGAATATTTCTGAGAATAATCTTGTAAAAATTTGATTATAAATCCACATACATGAATATGAATGTATTTAGGGAGTGTATAATAAGACACATATATTTTATATTTTAAAAAATCTGGAGATTGTATATATATATATATATATATATATATATATATATATATATATATACACACACAAACACAAAACACACACAGACATTAAAGAGTAGCAGTATATATGCCAATCGAAATTCATGGTGAAATATATATCGTCCACTGATCCAAAAATATTAATTTTACTGAACATGGATTTATGAATAATGTTGTTCAACTAGGAAGATCACCCATAGGTTGAATTTTAAGATCCAACAGCATTTACGAGGAGTTATCTCTTCTCATAATTTTTATCTGCCACGTCAGCCTCCAAACAAGTATGTACATGTGATACCAGCTAGGATTCTATATGTGCATATAAAAATACATTTGCTGAATAGGCTACAGAGAAAGGGAGATAGAAATTCACATATTTGTTAACTTTAAAAACACATGGATAACTATTTCAATTAAAAATTATCTAGATTTATAACACCTACCCTACATAATGCAAAAGGCAAGTCCAACTATACACCATGCCTTCTCTGTACTGCTTGTATTTCTATTCTGTTTGGGTTATTTTTCTCCATCATATTAGGATTAGTAGTCAGAGTCTAGTAGGGTATGGGTTAGTGTCAGGGATTCAGTATTTTTAATGAGAAATTGGAAAATGAATCCAATGTGTATGCAAATATGTGCTACACAAAAATCTTCCCACTCTCATCCACAACAATGCCTTGACATTACCTTCACCCCAGGTAAGACACAATTAGAGGAGAAGAGTTAGAAAATCTGTGAATGCAAATCTGGAATGGAATATGCTCAGGAGTTCACAACCTTGGAGGTGGTAGAGCAGTTTCCAAAAGTAAGGGACATGGTAAACACTCCACAAACATTGAGCTCTGCTGGCCTAAAGACTTCTTGAGAAACTGCCTCCGAAGCTGGGCACTTGAAATATATGTTGTATTAAGGAGTTTTAGCTTCTTTTTTAGTGAGACCATCAAAGCTGGGTCTGCATCTATATGACCTGGAGAACATGGATTCTTATTTTCAAATGAACCTGAGGCAGCAGTGCTGAATTCTCTCTTTGTAGGTAAAGTGTGGCCACTGGAGGCTAAGTTTCATCCCGTGTGGACTGTGAAGCCATTTGGTCCTCCTCAAATTTTTGTGGTGGTTCTTGCTGCTGCACTGGGGCTTTTGGTTCTTGCTGCTGCACTGGGCTTTTTGAACAACAAGTTCAACTGGGACACAGTGCTAGAGGGAGTTCTGTCACGTGTGGTGGGTTAGGGTCTGCAGGAGAATGAAACAACCAGGCTTCTTTCTCACATAGCTTGCACCCTTGACCATATCAACCTGATTCTGATCATTACCTTGAAAGCTCTCCAAATAAAAAGATGCCTTTACAAATAAGGGTCTGCTGGCTGCACCATGTCAGTCACAAGCCATTTGGAAGCAAATGGGCTAATCACATGGACCCACCACAGATGTTTTATCACACACGTGGCTACCACTACTCTAGGCCCACTACTCAGCAGGCTCCAACTTACTACCATCTCTGTTCTACATTATTTTTATAAATTCCAGTCAATCAAGGCACTCTCTGGTACACTCATGATCAGCAGCAGGACATCCAAAGATACTCCAGTGCCACCTGGTCATGGGAATTTCAAAAATTTCAAAGTATTTATCTAGCCATTTTTCAAGGATGTAGTTGGGAGGCACTGTGGCTTTCAAGAACCATTAAATGTTGAGGAAGCTCATTTCAGTGAAACTCTGGAGAACTTTCATAGGCAACGCTTCCCATAGAGTGGCCAAAAGGTTACATGAAGCCAGGCCTATTGAGGTCTACAATGTGAGTTCCATGTGTGTTTTGACTCTCAAGTATGGCTGCCAAGTCTTTAAGAATAAAATCATGGGATAATTTGGCTGAGATTCCCAGTGCTCTGTGGAAAGCCACCCTGGACCTTGATCTAAGTTTATAAGGGCGACTCTCATGCATGGCTTCCTAAAATCCCAACTCGATTCATGGCAATACTTCTCTGAGGTCACTTCCAGAACTCAGTCTCTAAGGGGATTCACACCAGAGTTCAAACCCAGGTGGACCCAGTCATCTCTTCCAACTGCCACACAAATGACCACAATTAAAACCAAAATAGTCCCACATGGCTCTCATCTTCTTCCATATAGACACTCATCATAACCTCTAGCTGGAGGTTTCTATGAGGAGCGCAGGACAAGACAGTGTCCAAAATACGCACTCTTGCTTGTCATTTCCATAAAGTCAGAGTGGCCTGGACACCCCTTCTGTGATCCAGAAGTGATCAAAAAAACCTACCATTAATACTGCTCAGCTTCTCCAATTTGAGGCCTACTGACTGTGGGGTTTAGATTCTTTATGTGCATTGGGGTCATGAGAAAACCCAAGCACCTATTGGCTAGCCTCCGCAGGGCTTTGAAGAAGTCATTTGACCCAAAGGATTCCTATTCTCACTTGATAGAGGTCAGGAACCTTACAGAGGAAGGCAAGAGATTTTATCCACAATGACTGCTCTTTTGGCCATTTTGGTTTTGGATGCACACATGGCATCTTTCTTTAGATCCATCAGGTGCTGAGAATGCAAGCCACAGCCTCACACACAGCCAACAGACTGGCTCAGACACATCCCTTTCAAAAGCAATTACTCAAAGAGAGACAGGTGATGCTCATTCATTTCCATTAGAAAACTGTTTTATTCAGGTTTCACAAAGTGGTGCCTTAGGCAAAGACCTTCCTGACATTCAGTGCTACAGAACAATAGGTAAGCAAAGGCCCAAAGCAGGGATTCTCCACTGAGACACTCATGATCACACAGATATCTGAGTTTCCTGAGATTCTCGCCATTCCCTTCAGCTATCCAGTACACGGCCATGTCACAGAGCTTTGAGGTGCTACATATCTTGGTCACAAAACCATGAGTCTATTCTGGAGAGTGGCCAGAATTCAAGAAGAAAACAGAAACTTAGGAAGACAGCAGGTCTTGCCCATCAATAAGGCAAGCCTCCGTCCTTTCATAAATTGGGCAGGATGAATGTGGGGAAGCTTTCTCCTAGACAGGACACATCCATTGATGCATTTTCTTTTGTAATGTCTACAACCATGGACACAGTTGGATACACAGACATAGAAACACTTGCTTTGTCAAATGACTTACTAGAAACAGTCCATTCTAAACCAAAGAAACCGCCTTTCCTACCTATTCTCAGAGCATGAGACAAAACCACATACACACACTCATTCCCACAAAGGCACCTTTTTCCCCCAAGAGGGTCTGTGACTATCAAGAGTGTCCTCTGCCTTGTGGGCCATACTATGTTCCCCCGAAATGGCTTCTCTATTCTCAAATCTGGACTCCTTGGCCCACTCTGTGAAGTTGTCAGGAGCCAGCGGTGAGCCAATACCTGCTTTCTCAGGAAAGACCCCAATTCAGATCTTTCCTGGCATTTGGCCATCCTCACAACTGTAGATACCAAGAAAGATTGACTCTCTCCTTGGTAAATCCAAAAAGTGAGACTTCTGTGACTGTTATTGGGCCTGACTCTGGCTGCCTGTTTTCAGGGATCCCAAGTTCAGAGAGTTCCATCACCAAGAAAGTGAGGTAGGTCACTTCCTTCATGAAGTGAATGAGCTGACAGCCTTGGCAACCACTTTGTCCTAACAGTTGCTTCCAAGGGTCCCATGAGATGGAGGCTGCCCCTACTTCCTGTGACACTTTCACAAGTTAGAATGGTATATCAACCATTGGTACCGGGGAAAAGATCTCCACACAGGCCTGGTTTGGTCCATTTGCTCTATATTAAAAAGAGAGAGGCTTATTCAGACACATCCCTTCATAGTGACCAGGTTGTTTGCCATGGAAGCTAACTTTTGCTCTCTCAGGTCCTTCATAGCAGTCTACATCTTCTTCGGGGATCATTTCTGCATGGATCTTTGATATTCTCAGCAGGTGGAAGATCCCCAACATTCCTCTTTTGTAAGACCAACTCTGTCCCTGCACTGCTCTAAAGTTAGATTGAGGGAACAGTGTATGGTTAGGGTTAATAATATGTTCAATTTTGGTTAGCAATCATTCTGCTGGATGAATAATGGTATTGGAAACCTGTGATATTTACAAGAATATATAGGTAAAATATAACAGAAATCTAGGGAAGATTTGAAGCCAAGTAGGGCATTGGGCCCTTGAGTGGGATACTTAGCTTTGAATTATATTCTGCACAGATGTCTCAGATAAGTCAATATACAATGAAATTGGATCTTGTACCTCGGATGATTGAATAACAAACAGAACATCTAGTCATAAAGGAATAGTCCGTAGGATTACCAAGGTAGTCAGCAGGTTTATAAAGAAGAGTGAGTATAGGATTTGGACCAAAAGTTCTTTACAAATAGGGTTTCGGGTAGAGAGTGAATGTAAATGTCAGCACATGTGAAGAGTCAGTCACAATGATGAACAGGGGAAAATATGTAGGAAAGCAGACATAAATAGAGACATTAGGAAATCAGCAAAAGTATAAAGTGTGTAATTGGTTTAGACATTTTCAACAGGGTTGAGTTTGAATATATAATCTTAGGAAGAAACAAATATGTTGTCACAAATAGGATTGAATTCGAGAGCATTAGGTAACCAGGACTTGGATGTTTTTTTGTAATCCATGTTCACTTTCCATTTAGGCTTTTTTAAAATCATAAGTGTGACCATTGCATTTTGTGTCCAGAATATTATTGTGATAAAATGTATGTGTAGATCAGGTGACATGAATATTTCTTCCACCGTTTCTGGAGCAATGTTTTGTAGACGTATAATTTAGTATTTGGGGTACAAATAGGTGTACCCTGTGTCTATGAATATGCAGATTATGCATGAATAGACCATACTGTGTATAAATAATATAACTGGTTCCACTTTAAATAATGGATTGAATTGATATCTGAAAATATAAAAGAAATCTCATATTGATATGCAATCATTCATTCCAACCACTTATACATCTAATGGTAATATTAGGGTTATATTTTATCCTGAAAAGTGTGTGAGTTTTGCTTCAAACGTGATTATGGAAATCAAAAATAATGTGTTTGGAAAGAAGTATCATGAAAAGAATAGTCAAGAAACCTGGAGGAATTCATGTGTTCTGAAGCAGGAAGTGATTGAATGTGAAATACATGCATATAAATTTGCGAACTTTTGAATGAAATATATACAGTATGATGTGCATAAGCTGCAGAAATAGTAATGTAGCAGTGTTGAATAAAAATGAACATCAAAATACACATCATGTCCCCTAGGAATCTACTTGCATTGATATTAATCTGGGTCAGTTACTGTAGACATATTAGGATTTTTATGCACCATTTACTGAAGTTAGTTTTCAGTACTAGGAAACAAATATGTATTTCAGGTGGATGAATATTCTGAGAATAATCTTGTGGAAACTTGATTTTAAATCCATATAAATCGCAAAACATTATAAACAAAAAACACACACAGACATTAAAATGTAGCATAGTATATGCCAATTGAAATTCATCTTGAAATATATATCATCCACTGATCCAAAACTATTTGTTTAATGAACTTGGATTCATGAATAATGTTGTTCAACTAAGAAGCTCCCCCATAGTTTGAATTTTCTGTTCCAACAGTGTTTAGGAGGAGTGATCTCCTAAATGTGTATGCAAATATGTGCTACACAAAAATATTTCCACTCTCATCCAGAACAATGACTTGATATTACCTTCGCCCCAAGAAAGACACAATTGGAATAGAAGAGTTAGAAATTCTGTGAATACATATCTGGAATTAAAATGCTCGGGAGTTCACAACATTGGAGTTTGCAGAGGAGTTTCCAAAAGTAAGGGAGAGGCTTGATAGACCCAACCTGATTTTTTATTAAAATTGGGAACCATCTTGCCACAAAGCCGTGAAAAGATAATTTTGGCTTTACTCTAAATTACTGCAAATTCTGAACCTGCTTGGAACGCCTGCCCGTGCCTTGAACTCATCCACACCTGGCTCTCTGACCAGATAACAGTACTTTCTGAAACTTTAGTGACACCTCATAAATATTGGCCTTCCCTGGCCAGACAACAACCCTCTCTGAGGCCCTAATGGTCCTCATTATTTCTGATATTGGGGCCAGCAAAAAAAAAAAAATGTAAACTACCATTAGTGTGATGCTTTCAAAGTTTTGTTATCTGTAACCACCCGTTTGTGTAACTTTCTGGGCTATATAGCTGGGCTGTAGGAAAGGTGGGGTTGCTGTCTTGTTCCCGCCATTTTGGGAAGGAGAGGCAGCCCAGCCTGTTGAAATAATAAGCTTGCCTTAATTTGATTTTAATTGGAGTCAGTGGTCTTTTCTTGCATCCTAGTCCAAAATTTTGGAGTTCCCCAGTGAGATGACCCTGCCCGAGCAGATCACAAAACCAGACTGCTGAAAATTCTGAAGCTGGCCTTCCCTCCAGGGCAATGGGCTGGAGAACCACTCTAGGAGGTGCACAACTTGAGATGTTCCAAGGCCTTGGAGTGAGCCGTCAGTCTGGGGAGCACTGCAGTGAACCACCACACTAAAACTATTATCAAGCCCCTGGTGGAGGAGGCCTCCATAGGTAAGTGGCGCCTTTATAACATCTGATATCTGGTTAAGGGAGATCTCTTCTGATGACAGAGAGGTGGCCTGGGGAGGCTCACATACACTCCTGTCCAGGACAGTAATGAGAATCATGCTGTCCTCTGTTCTGTTCTGTAGGGAATTCCTCTGGAAGGGTAGAGAGGTGCCGATGGGCACACACACGCTCCTACCCTGGAGCTTTAGCAAGATGTTGCATTGCTCCTCTGTTTTTCTGTTTCGGCACCAGCATTCTGTTTTTCTGTGTTTTGTTCTGTGGTCTATATGTTTTTTGTTGTTTTTTTTTGTGCGTTTTTTTGTTTGATTTCTGTGGTAAAATTTTAAGGATATTGGACGTGAAAAAGTGTAACAAAGCAAGTAAGCCTGACACCCTTTCGACTGTGTTTTAATGAACTGTGATGAACTTTACCCACCTTTGTTAAGCAGGAAGAAAGAAGCCCCTAGCTGGCTGCCTGGAGCACACCCACTACACAGGGCAATGCCTGCTGGGGAACGAAGAACTGAGTATACCCCAGGTTAACAAGTGAAACTCTTTAAAATCCCTTGTCCCTCCAGATCATGAGAGTCACAACCTTTTGGCAGAGTCCCCTTGTTTTTCCTTTGTTAGCAAAGCAATAAACCTCCATTTTCTTTTTCTCAAAACCCTGTCCTCATTATTAAATTAGCATTAATTTGCTTCAGGGTCAGAAACCGAACTTTAAGTTACAAATTTTGATACCCGGCCCCGTCCCAGAACTTTTTGAGAGCTGACGACTGAAATGTTAGGAGATGGTGCATGCTTGGAGTGGACCCGAAACAGAAGAGCTAATCCTGTAAGTAAAAGGAGGGACTGAGGGACCCCAGCAACTGCCAAAGCCCTGTTGCTTCAGGGAATTCCCTCCTTCCTTCCCTGCACTGTAAGAATTATGACACCTCTGTCTTCTTTTAAAAGAGAAAAATAAAAAGGGGACACTAAATGCAGTAAAGTCACCATGGAGACCCTTGATTTTACATTTCAGGTAGCTTCTCTGTGAAAACATCTGGTCCCCTTGTGGGAACATCTGTGGTGCCACTGGTGCAGGAGATTTTTCTCTTATCTGCTCTGTTTTAAAGGCTTCTGTCTGTCAGCCATATTCTGGAGTTCCTTTCTGTCTGTCTTGTGCCTTTGTTTTTGGCACTTTAAGACATGTGCAATAATGTGTTTATATTATAAATTGTTTCTTGAGAATGATCTTAGCTGAATGTGTGTCTAAATGATGATGTTTTATTGTAAAAATCTGGTATCTGAATGCGTTTTTTGAAGCATTGCACAATATTGCAGTTAAAAGTCGGGTTTAGGTAATTGTTTAGTTTTTGATTTCAGATAATTCATGCCAAAGAACTTAAATACTTAGGATGGAAAACTAAAGAACTCTACTTCCAAGTTGGCAAGAAACTTCCCAATCATGCAGTCTTTTTTTCTCCAATTCTGAATTGGGTAGCCTGGGAAAATGTCACTGTGTTTACCAGTGTATTAATTTGGACAAGGATAGTAAATCATAGTATGATATCTGTTGACAAAACAAGATGTAAAGATATAAAATTTTGTGAATTGTATCTTAAACTTGTAGCATAATTTTCAACATCCTAACCAGAAAATTATGGTTAAAATGCCTTAGGCCTGAGGTGTCTGCTCAGAATAGCAGTTTTTTCCTGCTCCTTCCAGACCTCAGCCAGGACTTCTGTTGAAATGCAAATGAAAGTCTCCTGTAAGCTCAGTAGGAGACTGATCTGAGGCCTAAGGGAAAAAAATGGTAAATTGTATGGTATTTACTAATTACCGGCCAGTCATTTTTTCTAGGACTCATAATGTTTTCTTAGATTCTTTTTTTTTTTTTGAGTTTATGATTTTGATCCTACAGACCTAGGTTAATGTTTTTCTGATCAGTTTTATCTTTGACCAACTGTGGAGTTTTAAAAACATTGCAATGGTGATTTCACCTGTGAAAAGCTACAAGGCCTTCACTATTATTAGGTGTGCACACTTTTGTTATGTGTTTTATGTCTCTCTCTCTCTCTCTCTCTCTCTCTCTCTGTATATATATATATATATATATATATACACATATGTCCGTATATCATTCAAATGATACACAAATTAACATATATAAGGAGCACTCATATAAAAAAGCGCTCATAAAAACAAATTTTAAAAAGTGGACCACAGATCTTTAATTCACGTGGTTTAAATGTTTCAATTTAGATTGGATAAACAGATAAATATAAATGTCTTCAAATTTATGCCTATAAGTTTTTCTAGGTGTTCAAAAATCTAATAAAATATTATTGTCTACCAAAGGTCTATATGACTTTGTTCTAGGACTTTTCCTTCAACCAAAAAATGGTTTACACTGTTCAATACATTTGTCTAATATTTTGATTAAAAAGTAAAGTAAATTTGATTTGGATTTACTCATTCATGAGTGTTTTTGTTTGATATCTGATTGATATACTAAGGTCTATCAATTTTTAGTACAAAATCTGTATAAAATGTTTACAATCTTACACAGACTTTCTACTAAAGTCTGTGTAAGATTGTAAAAATCAGTCATGTGTTAAAGAGACAAAAATTTCTTAAAACATAAGATTACTCATAACATTGTGTTTATTAAGTCTTATTTTTTCCAGAGCAAGCAACCATAAAAATTAAACAACTGTTTAAAACAGAACTGTTATTTTAGAGCACTGTACTGCCATTTCTTTAAAAGATAAACTTGGTTAATGTAGAAACATCAATGTAACTGTGATGCTATTAATGTGCTCATATCTTCCAGTTATACAACTCAATAAGGTAGAAACATTAAAAGAGCATTATATCAAGCTGGTGTTCTGAAGTTGTATGGTAAATAAAATATATATTGGGGATTTATTTACCTGTTATCAATAAGATATGTAAAGTTTTATGTTACACTTTACATTGTGCAACAATTTAAATGTATTTTTAAATTAATGAGAGCCTAATTTATTTGAATGTTAAAAACATTCAGCCATTCTTTAATTCATGTTTCAAAAGTGATATTATATGGTGTTAGCTAATGTTCATGTGACCTCAAACAATTTATGTAAACTTTGTAAAAGGATATTAAAAAACGAAGATCAGCTTTAGAACTAAAACACTTATGATTTATAAAGAGCCCTGTCTTACCTGAGATAAGGCTCTGTGTCCCATCTTACTACATGTGAGAATGACTACGAAAGCAGTAGGTCAGATTTTATTTCATTTAAAGTTATGTTCAAAAGTTTTGTTTTTTTCTTTTTTTTTTTTTTTCTCTCAAGTTTACTAGGATCTCAAACAGGGAATATAAAGTAAAACTCACCCAAAAAATTCAGGGTAGCATTACATTAACTAAGTATTTTTACTCTTGTTAAAAAATTTTGTTTTTTAATTTGCTTATAAGTGATCTAAAGATTCCCTGTTGGTGTTTTAACTATGGCTGGAATCTTTCAGAATAAAATCTTGTGATATCCTGGCTTAGATTCCCAGTGCTCTGTGTAAAGTCACCCTGGGCCAAGATCTCAGATTCCAATGGTGAATCTCATGTGTGGCCTCCTGAAATCCCAACACAATTCATGGCAATACTTCTCTGAGGTCAGTTACACAACTCAGTCTCTAAGGGGAATCACAACAGAGTTCAAGCCCAGGTGGACCCAGGCATCTCTTCAAATTGCCACACAAATGATGACAATTAAAACCAAAACACTCTCACATGGCCCTCTTCATCTTTTTATATAGACACTAATCATAACCTCTAGCTGGAGGTTTCCATGAGGGGCACAGCCCAAGACAGTGTCAAAAATAATCTCCCTTGTCCCTCATTTGCCTAAAGTCAGGGTGGCCTGGACAACCTTAGTGTGAACCAGAAGTGATCAAATAGGCCTGCCGTTAATACTACTCCACTTCTCAAATTTGAGGCCTACTGACTGTGGGGTATAGATTTTTAGTGTGAATTGGAGTTATAAGAAAACCCAAGCACCTATTGTCTCCCCTCTGCAGCCCTTTGAAGAACTTATTTGACACAAATGATCCCTATTCTCACTTGATGGAGGTCAGGAATCTTACAGAGGAAGTCGAGAGGCTTCATCCACAATGACTGATCTTTTTTCCATTTAGGTTTTGGATGCCCACATGGGATCTTTCTTTAGATTCATCAGGTGCTGAAAATCTAAACCACAGGCTCACACAGGGCCAAGAGGCTGATTCAGATACATCCATTTCCAAAGCAATGAAGCAAAGAGCCACAGGTGATGCCCATTCATTTCCATTTGAAAACTGTTTTCTTCAGGCTTCACAAAGGGGTGGCCTGAGGCAAAGACCTTTCTGACATTCAGAGCAACAGAACAATAGGTAATCAAAAGACCCCAAGCAGGGTTTCTCCACGGAGACTTTCCTTGCTACTGTAATATGTGAGTTTTCTGAGTTGCTCGCCATTCCCTTCAGCTATCCAGTACATGGCCATGTCACAGAGCTTGGAGGTGGTACATATCTTGTACAAAAATACATGATACTAATCTTGAGAGTGGCCAGAATTCATGAAAAAATGGAAAATTAGGTAGATAGCAGGTGTTGCCCATGGATAAGGCAAGCCTCAGTCCATTCATTAATTGGAAAGGATGCATGCTGGGAAGCTTTCAACTAGACAGGACACACCCAATGAGCTATTTTTTTCTAATATCCACAAAGAAAAACACAGTGGGATACATGGACATAGAAACAGTCTCCTTGTCAAATGACTTACTGGAAACAGTCCACTCCAATCCAAACAAACCTCCTTTTCTACCTATTCTCAGAACATGGAAAAAAACCACAAACACAAACCAACACAAACAAATGCAACTCCTTCCCCCAAGTAGGTCTGTCACTATCTGGAGTGTCCTCTGACTGGTAGGCCATACGATGTTCCCCACAAATGGCCTTTCTGTCTCAGATCTGGTCTCCTTGGTCAACTCTGTGAAGTTGTCAGGAGGCAGTGGTGAGCCAATTCCTGTCCTCTCAGGAAAGACCCCTCTTCAGAGCTTTCTTAGTATTTGGCAACCCTTACATCAGTAGGTACCAAGAAAGACTGACTCTGTCCTTAGTAAATCCAAACAAGTGAGCCCACTGCGACTGGGGCTTGGACTGGCTCTGGTGCCTGGCTTCCTGGATCACAAAATTCAGAGAGTTCCATCGCCAAGGAAATGAGGTGAGGTCACTACCTTCAGGAAATAAATGAGGTCCCTGTCTTGGCCACGACTTTGTCCTAACAGTTGCATCCTAGTGTCTCCTGACATGGAGGCTGCCCTACTTCCTGTGATACTTTCACATGTTAGAATGGTATAGAAACCATAGTCACCTGGGAACAGCTCTCCACACATGCCTGCTTTGGTCCATCTTCCCTGCATTAAGAATAGAGAGGCTGACTCAGACACATCCTTTCATCCTGACCATGTTGTTTGCCATGGAATATGACTTTTGTTCTCTCAGGTCTTTCATAGCTGCCTACATCTTCTCCAGGGATTATTTCTGCATGGATTTTGAGGTACTCAACAGGTGGAAGATCTCCTAACTTCCTGTATTGTAATATCAACTTTATCCCTGCTCTTCTGTAAAGTGAGATTGAGGGAACATTGTATGGTTAGGGTTAATAGCATGTTCCATTTGGCTTAGGAATCATTCTGCTGGATGAATAATGGTATTGGGAACCAGCAATATTTATAAGAATATAGAGGTAAAATATAAGTATGAAAACAGAAATCTAGGTAATATTTGAAGCCCACAAGGATTTGGGCTCTTGATTGGGATCCTTAGCTTGAGTAATGTTTTGCACCGAGGTCGATGCAAATCGATATACAATGGCATAAGACCCTGTACCTCAGATGATTGAATGTAGAAGAGAACATCCAGTGAAAAAGGGATAGTGTGTAGGATTAGAAAGATAGTCAGTAGGTTTAGGAGGAAGAGTGAGTCTAGGATTTGGACCAAAAGTTCTTTAGCAATAGGTTTCGGTTAGAGAGTGAATATAAATGGCACCATATGTGAAAAGTTGGGCACAATGATGAACTGGGAAAAATATGTAGGAAGGCAGACATCAATAGAGACATTAGGAAATCAGGCAAAGTATAACGTGAGTGATAAGATTTGACATTTTCAACAGGGTTGAGGTTGAATACATAATCTTAAAAAGAAACAAAAATGTAGTCACCAATTGGATTGACATTTGAGAGCATTAGGCAAACTGGACATGGATGTTTTTAGTAATCCATGTTCACATTCCATTGAGGCTTTATTGCAATCATAATGGTGACCTTTGCATTTTGTGTCCAGAATATTACTGTGATAATATGTATATGTAGATCAGGTGACATGAGTATTTCTTCCACCTTTTCTGGGAGCAATATTTTGAAAACATATAAATTAGTACTGGGGATACTAAGAGGTTTACCCTGTGTTGATGAATATAGAGATGATGCATTAATAGACCATACTGTGAAAAAATTATGTGACTGGTTCCAAATTTACATAATGGATTGTTTTAATATCTGAAAATATAGACGAAATCATATATTGATATATGTACATTAATTCCAACAAGTTATATATCTAATGGTATTATTAGGGTTACCGTGTATCATGAATAGTGTGTGAGTTTTGCTTCAAAAATGATAATGGAATCGAAAATAATGTGTTTAGAAAGAAGTCTAGTGAAAAGACCAGTCAAGAAACATAGAGGAATATATGTGTTCCAAAGGAGGAAGTGATTGAAAGTAAACCAAATATTTATAAATTTGTGAACTTGTGAATGAAAGGATATATTTTATGATGTCCATAAACTGAATAAATAATAACGCACCAAGTTTGAATAAAAATGAACTTTAAAAAACACATCATATCCAATAGGAATGTATTTGCATTGATGTTAAACTTGGTCAGTTAGTCTAGAAATATTAGGATTTGTAAGAACCCTTCCCTGAATTTAGTTTTCAGTACTAGGAAACAAATATGTATTTCAGTGGATGTATATTTCTGAGAATAAACTTGTTAAAAGTTGATTATAAATCCACATATATGAATATGAATGAATTCAGGTGGTGTATAAGAAGATATATATTTCATATTTTGGAAAATCTGGAGACTATATATATATATATATATATATATATATATATATATATATATATATAGAGAGAGAGAGAGAGAGAGAGAGAGAGAGAGAGACAAACACACACACATTATAATGTCGCAATATATATGTCAATCGAAATTCATCATGAAAAATAACTCATCCGCATATCCCAAAATATTCATTTTACTGAACATGGATGTATGTATAATGTTGTTCATCTAGGAAGCTCACCCATGGGTTGAATTTTCTGTACCAACAGCGTTTAGGAGGAGTGATCTCTTCTCACAAATAGTATCTGCCAAGTCAGCCACCTTACAAGAATGTACGTGTGAAACCAGGTAGGATTCTATTTGTGCATATAAAAATACATGTGCTTAATAGGCTACAGAGAAAGTGAGACAGGAATTCATATATTTCTTAACTTTAAAAACACATGGAATAGTGTGTAGTGTCCCTCTTTATCCCTTTTGATTAACTTTGGCTTAAAAAAAAGAATTTTATTGAGAATTTTTGTATATATCTTTGTCAGGAATATTGCTCTGAAGATTTCTTTCCTTGATGTGTCTTTGTCTGATTTTGGTATGTGAGTGATAATAGCCTCATGGAATGAGTTTGGAGGAGTTCCATCCTTTTCTATTTTATGGAATAATTTGAGGAGTATTGTGATGAATGCTTCTTTGAAGGTCTTGTAGAACATGGCTGAGAATCTGTCTGTTCCTGGGCTTTGCTTGATTGGTAGGCTGTTGACAGCAACTTCTATTTCATTGCTTGAAATTGATTTGTTTAAATTGTTCACGTCCTACTAATTAAGTTTGGGTATATCTCTAAAATTTTATTGATGTCATCATGGTATTTTAATTTATTAGACTATAAATTTTCAAATTAGTTTTCAATTATTCTCTGTATTTTAGTTGTGTACTCTGTAAAAGTTCCTTTATGATCCTTAATTTTAGTAATTTGAGGTTTTTTTTCTTCATTAGCTAGGTTAAGGAAGTGTCAATTTTATTTATTTTTCAAAGATTAAATTTTGTGTTGTGTCAAAAAAAATGACACATGGAAAATTATTTCAATAAATTGAATAGATTTATAACTCCTACCTTATATTATGCAAAAGGCAAGTCCAACTATACACCATGTCTCTTCTGAAATGCTTGTATCTATTCTGTTTGGGTTCTTTTTCTCCATTATATTAGTATTAGTGGTAAGAGTCTCGTAGGGTATATGAATGTTTCTGAGAATAATCTTGTGAAAAGATAATTATAAATCCACATTCATGAATATGAAAAATTTAGGAAGTGCAAAATAAGACACATATATTTCATACTTTGAAAAATTTGGAGAGTATATCTATATTTATATCTATATATCTATATCTATATCTATATCTATCTATCTATCTATATATATATATATATATATATATATATATATATATACACACACACACACACACACACAACACTCACAGACATTAAAAAGTACCAATATAAATGCCAATCGAAATTCATCAGTAAATATATATCATCCACAAATGCAAAAAATATTTATTTTACTAAACATGAGTTTATATATAATGTTTTTCTAATAGGACGCTCTCCTATAGGTTGAATTTTCATTTCCAAAAGCATTTAGGAGGAGTGAACTCTTCTCACAATTTGTATCTGCCAAGACAGCCACCTCACAAAAATGTACGTGTGATACCTGGTAGGATTCTATATATGCATATATATATACATGTGTGAATAGGCTACAGAAAAGGGAAACAAGAATTCACATATTTGTTAAGTTTAAAAACACATGGACAATATTACAATTAAAATTTGACTAGATTTATAAATCCAACCTTATATAAGGCAAATGTCAAGTCCAACTATACAACATGTCTCCTCTGAAGTGCTTGTATTTCTATTGTGTTGGGTTAATTTTCACGATTATATTAGGATGAATAGTCTGAGTCTACTAGGTATGGGTTATTGTCAGGGATTCAGTACTTCGAATGAAAAATTGGAAAATGAATCCAATGTGTATGTAAATATACGCTGCACAAATATCCTCCCGCTCTCATCCAGAACAATGCCTTGACATTACCTTCACCACAAGTAAGACACAACTAGAGGAGAAGAGTTACAAAATCAGTGAATACATATCTGGAATGGAAAATGCTAAGGAGTTCACATTCTGGAGGTGGTAGAGGAGTTTCAAAAAGTAAGGGACAGGGTAAACACTCCACAAACATGGAGCTCTGCTGGCCTAAAAACTTTTTGAGAAACTGCCTCTGAGCTTCCGCACTTGAAATATATGTTGTTTTCAGGAGAGTTGGCTTCCTTTGTAGTGAGACCATCAAAGCTGGGTCTACATCTATGTGACCTGGAGGACATGGTTTCTTATTTTCCAATGAACAAGATGAAGCAGTGTTGAATCCTCTCTTTGTAAGTAAACTGAGGCCACTGGGGACTAAGTGTCTCCCCGTGTGGACTGTGAAGCCATTTGGTCCTCCTCCATTTTTTGTGGAGTTTTTGCTGCTGCACTGTGAGTTTGGTAGTTGTTTCACGAAATACTAGGAGCTAAACTGGGACACAGTGCTGGAGGGAGTTCTGTCACGTGTGGTGGGTCAGGGTCTGCAAGAGAATGCACCAACTAGGCTTCTATCTCTCACAGCTTTCCCCATTGCCCCCTTTTCCATATCAACCTGATTCTTAATTTTCCTCTTAAAACTCTCCATATAACAAGATGCCTTTACATATAAGGGTCTGCTGGCTGCACCATGTCAGTTACAAGCCATTTGGAATCCAATGGTAGATCCACAAGGCCCTTCCACGAATGTTTTATCAAACACCTCCCCACCACTGCTCTAGACCCACTACTCAGCAGGCTACAAACTACTGGCATCTCTGTTCTACACCATTTTCATGAAACTCAGTAAATCAAGGCACTGTCTGGTATAATCATGATCAGCAAAAGGACATCCAATGTTTCTCCAGTACCACCTGGTCATAGGTATTTCAAAAATTTTATGGTATTTATCTAGCCATTTTTCAAGCATGAAGTTGGAGGCACTGTGGGTTTCAATTCATTCAGCAAAGATTAAATGGTGAGGAAGCTCATTTCAATAAAATCTCTGGAGAACTCTCACAGGCAAGGCTTCCCAAAGAGTGGACAAAATGTCACATTAGGCGAGGCCCATTGAGGTCTATAATGTGAGGTCCATGTGTGTTTTGACTCTCAACTATGGCTGCCATTTCTTTAAGGATAAAATCATGTGATATCCTTGCTGAGATTCCCAGGCCTCTGTGGAAATCCACCCGGGGCCTAGGTCTCAGTTTCCAAGAGCGACTTTCATGCATGGCCTCTTAAAATCCCAACAAAATTCATGGCAATGCTTCTCTGAGTTCAGTTCCAAAATCCAGTCTCTAAGGGGAATCACACCAGAGTTCAAGCCCACGTGGACACAGTCATTTATTCCAAGGCCACACAAATGAGCAACATTAAAACCAAAACACTGCCACATAGCCCTCATCTTATTCCATATAGTCAATCATCTTAACATCTGGCTGGAGGTTTCCATGAGGGGCGCAGCCCAAGACAGTGTCCAAAATCAGCTCATTTGCCCCGCATTTGCCTAAAGTCAGGGTAGGCTGGACACCGTTTCTGTGAACCAGGAGTGAACAAATAAACCTGCCGTTAATACTTCTATGTTTCTCCAATTTGAGGTCTACTGATTTTAGGTATCAATTCTTTAGGTGATTTAGAGTCAAGCGAAAACACAAGCACATCTGCAGGGCTTGAAGAACTCATTTGACCTAAATAATCCCTATTCTCATTTGATGGAGTGCAGCAACCTAACAGAGGAAGGCAAGAGACTTCATCCAAAATGAATGATATTTTTTGCCATTGTGGTTTTGGAAGCTCACATGGGATCATTCTTAAGATCCATCAGGTGCTGAGAATCTAAGCTACAGCCACACACAGGTCCAAGAGGCAGATAAAGACACATCCCTTTCCAAAGCAATTAAGCTAAGAGCCACAGGTGAGGCCCATTCATTTCCATTTGAAAACTGTTTTCTTCAGGCTTCACAAAGGGGTGGCCTGAGGCAAAGACCTTCCTGACATTCAGTGCAACACAGCAATAAGTAAGCAAAAAGCCCAAAGCAGTGTTTCTGCACTGAGACTTTCCTGGTCACACTGATATCTGAGTTTCCTGAGATGCTCGCCATTCTCTTCAACTATCCTTTACATGGCCATGTCACAGAGCTTGGAGGTGGTACATATTTTGGACACAAATCCATGAGCCTATTCTGGAGAGTGGCCAGAATTCAGGAAGAAAACAACAACTTAGAAAGATAACAGGTGTTGCACATCGATAAGACAAGCTGCAGTCCATTCATATATTGGGCAGGATGAATTATAGGGAAGATTTATACTAGACAGGACACATCCATTAATGCATTCTCTTTTCTAATGTCTACAACAACGGACACAGTGGGATACACAGAAACAGAAACACTCGCCGTGTCAAATGACTTACTAGAAACTGTCCACTCCAAACCAAACAAAACGCCTTTCCTATCTATTCTCAGAACATGAGACAAAACAACAAACCCACACCCACTCCCACAAAGGCACCTCCTGCCCCCAAGTAGGTCTTTGACTATCCGAAGTATCCTCTGACTGGTGGGCCATACTATGTTCCCTCGACATGGCCTGTCTTCTCTCAGATCATGTTTCCTTGACCAACTCTGTGAAGATGTCAGGAAAAAGTGGTTAGCCACTACCTGTTTTCTCAGGAAAGGTCCATATTCATAGCTCTCCTGGCATTTGGCCATCCTCACATCATTAGGTACCAAGAAAACTGACTCTGTCCTTGGTAAATCCAAACAAGTGAGCCCACTGGGCCTGGGACTGGGACTGCCTCTGGGTGCCTGGCTTCTTGGATACCAAGTTCAGAGAGTTCCATCACCAAGGAAATGAGGTATGTCACATTCTTTGGAACTGAATGAGGTCACTGCCTTGGCAACCACATTGTCCAAACGGTTGCTTCCAAGGGTTACATAAGATGGAGGTTTCCCCTACTTCCTGTGACACTTTCATAAGGTAGAATGTATATCAACCATTGGCACCCTGGAACAGCTCTCCACTCAGGCCTGGATTGTTCCACCTTGTCTACAGTAAGAAGAGAGAGGCAGATTCAGACACATCCCTTCATCCTGACCAGGTTGTTTGCCATGGAAGATGACTTTTGCTCTCTCAGGTGCTTCATACCTGCCTACAACTTCTCCAGGTATCATTTGTGCATGGACATTTGAGGTTCTCATCTGGTGGAAGATCCCCAACTTTCCTGTATTGTAAGAACCCCTCTGTCCCTGCTCTTCTGTAAAATGATTGAGGGAACAGTGTATACTTGGGGTTAAAAACAGGTTTGATTTGGTGACGAATGATTCTGTGCGATGAATAATGGGATTGGGAACCTGCAATATTTACAAGAATATAGAGGTGAAATATAAGTATGAAAACAGAAATCTAGGTATGCTTTGAAGCCCAGAAGGGTTTTGCCCTTGATTGGGATACTTAGCTTTGAATTATGTTCTGCAAGGATGTCTCAGATAATTCGAATTACAATGGCATAGGACGTTGTCCATTGGATGATAGAATTTAGAAGAGAACATCAGGTCAAAAAGGGATATTCAGTAGGATTAGGAAGATAGTCGGTAGGTTTAGGAAGAAGAGTGAGTACAGGATTTGGACCAAAAGTTCTTTAGCAATAGACTTTTGGTTATAGAGTGAATGTAAATGTCAGCACATATGAAGAGACAGTCACTATGTTGAACTGGGGAAAATATGTAGAAAAGCAGATATCAATAGAAACATTACGAAATCAGGCAAAGTATAAAGTGAGGGATAGAATTAGACATTTTCAACAGTGTTGAGTTTGAATATATAAATAGGAAAAAACAAATATGTAGTCACCAATAGGATTGACAATTGACAGCATTAGGATACCTGGATATGGATGTTTTTAGAAATCCATGTTCACTTTCCATTTAGGCTTTGGTACAATCATAAGTGTGACCGTTCCATTTTTTGTCCAGAATATTACTGTGATAATGAGGTGACATGAGTATTTCTTTCACCATTTCTGGGAGCAATATATTGAAGATGAAATATTAGAATCGGGGTACAAAGAGGTGTACCCTGTTTCTATGAACATAGAAAAAAAGCATGAATAGACCATACTGTGAATAAATAATATAATTTTTTCAACTTTAAATAATGAATTGAACTGATATCTGAAAAATTAAAGGAAATCGTATATTGATATACAATCATTCATTCCAACCAGTTATATATCTATTGGAAATATTAGTGTTTTGGTTTATCATGAAGAGTGTGTGAGTTTTGCTTCAAAATGATTATGGAAATTCAAAATTATGTGTTTGGAAAGAAGTCTGATGAAAGGACCAGTCAAGAAACCCTGACAATACATGTGTTCTGAAGCAAGAAGTCATTAAAGTTGAAAGAAATGCCTATTAATTTGTGAACTTGTGGATGCAATGTATATCCTATGATGTGCAAAAACTGAAGAAACAATAATGTACCAGTGTCGAATACAAATGAATGACAAATTACATATCATGTCCCATAGGAGTCTTCTTGCATTGATGTTAGACTGGGTCAGTTACTGTAGAGTAATTAGGATTTGTATGCACCATTCACTGAAGTTAGGTTTCAGTACTATGAAACAAATATGTATTTCAGGTGGATGAATATTTCTGATTATAATCTTGTGAAAAGTTGATTATAAATCCACATACATGTACATGAATGAATTTAGAGAGTATATATTAGACACATTTTTTCATATTTTGATAAATTTGGAGAGTATGTCTATATCTATATCTATATACACACACACACACACACACACACACAACACTCACAGACATTAAAAAGTACCAATATGAATGCCAATCGAAATTCATCAGTAAATATATATCATCCACAGATGCAAAAATATTTATGTTACTGAACATGAGTTTATGTATAATGTTGTTCTTCTAGGACGCTCTCTTATAGGTTGAATTTTCATTTCCAACAGCATTTAGGAGGAGTGAACACTTCTCACAATTTGTATCTGCCAAGACATCCACCTTACAAAAATGTACGTGTGATACCTGGTAGGATTCTATATATGCATATAAATATACACGTGTGAATAAGCTACAGAAATTGGAAACAAGTATTCACATATTTGTTAAGTTTAAAAACACATGGAGAATATTTCAATTAAAATTTGACTAGATGTATAACTCCTACCTTATATAATGCAAATGTCAAGTCCAACTATAGAACATGTCTCCTCTGAAGTGCTTGTATTTCTATTGTGTTGGGTTAATTTTCCCCATTATAATAGGATGAATAGTCTGAGTCTACTAGGTATGGGTTAGTGTCAGGGATTCAGTACTTCGAATGAAAAATTGGAAAATGAATCCAATGTGTATGTAAATATATGCTGCACACATATCCTCCCGCTCTCATCCAAAACAATGCCTTGACATTACCTTCACCCCAAGTAAGACACAATTAGAGGAGAAGAGTTACACAATCAGTGAATACATATCTGGAATGGAAAATGCTCAGGAGTTCACAACCTTGGAGGTGGTTTAGGAGTTTCCAAAAGTAAGGGACATGGTAAACACTCCACAAACATGTAACTCTGCTGGCCTAAAAACTTTTTGAGAAACTGCCTCTGAGCTTCCGCAATTGAAATATATGTTGTTTTCATGAGATTCGGCTTCTTTTGTAGTGAGACCATCAAAGCTGGGTCTGCATCTATGTGACCTGGAGGACATGGTTTCTTATTTTCCAATGAACAAGATGAAGCAGTGCTGAATCCTCTCTTTATAGGTAAACTGAGGCCACTGGGGACTAAGTGTCTCCCCGTCTCCCCGTGTGGACTTTGAAGCCATTTGGTCCTCCTCCACTTTTTGTGGTTTTTTAGGCTGCTGCACTGTGAGTTTGGTATTTGTTTCACGAAATACTAGCAGCTAAACTGGGACACAGTGCTGGAGGGAGTTCTGTCACGTGTGGTGGGTCAGGGTCTGCAAGAGAATGCACCAACTAGGCTTCTATCTCTCACAGCTTGCCCCATTGCCCCCTTGTCCATATCAACCTGATTCTTAATTTTCCTCTTAAAACTCTCCATATAACAAGATGCCTTTACATATAAGGGTCTGCTGGCAGCACCATGTCAGTTACAAGCCATTTGGAATCCAATGGTAGATCCACATGGCCCTACCACGGATGTTTTATCAAACACCTCCCCAGCACTGCTCTAGACCCACTACTCAGCAGGCTCCAACTTACTGGCGTCTCTGTTCTACACCATTTTCATGAAACTCAGTAAATCAAGGCACTGTCTGGTATACTCATGATCAGCAATAGGACATCCAATGTTTCTCCAGTGCCACCTGGTCATAGGAATTTCAAAAATTTCATGGTATTTATCTAGCCATTTTTCAAGCATGAAGTTGGAGGCACTGTGGGTTTCAATTCATTCAGCAAAGATTAAATGGTGAGGAAGCTCATTTCAATGAAATCTCTGGAGAAATCTCACAGGCAAGGCTTCCCAAAGAATGGACAAAAGGTCACATTAGGCCAGGCCCATTGAGGTCTACAATGTGAGGTGCATGTGTGTTTTGACTCTCAACTATGGCTGCCATTTCTTTAAGAATAAAATCATTTGATATCCTTGCTGAGATTCCCAGGCCTCTGTGGAAATCTACCCAGGGCCTAGGTCTCAGTTTCCAAGAGCGACTTTCATGCGTGGCCTCTTAAAATCCCAACAAAATTCATGGCAATGCTTCTCTGAGTTCAGTTCCAAAACCCAGTGTTTAAGGGGAATCACACCAGAGTTCAAGCCCACGTGGAACCAGTCATTTTTTCCAATGCCACACAAATGACCAACATTAAAACCAAAACACTCCCACATGGCCCTCACCTTATTCCATACAGTCAATCATTTTAAACTCTGGCTGGAGGTTTCCATGAGGGGTGCAGCCCAAGACAGTGTCCAAAATCAGCTCGTTTGCCCCTCATTTGCCTAAAGTCAGGGTAGCCTGGACACCGTTGCTGTGAACCAGGAGTGAACAAATAAGCCTGCCGTTAATACTTCTATGTTTCTCCAATTTGAGGGCTACTGATTTTAGGTATCGATTCTTTGGTGATTTAGAGTCATGCGAAAACACAAGCACCTCTGCAGGGCTTTGAAGAACTCATTTGACTCACAGAATCCCTATTCATATTTGTTGGAGTGCAGGAACCTAACAGAGGAAGGCAAGAGTCTTCATCCACAATGAATGATATTTTTTGCCATTCTGGTTTTGGAAGCTCACATGGGATCATTCTTAAGATCCATCAGGTGCTGAGAATCTAAGTCACAGCCACACACAGGACCAAGAGGCTGATAAAGACACATCCCTTTCCAAAGCAATTAAGCAAAGAACCACAGGTGAGGCCCATTCATTTCCATTTGAAAACTGTTTTCTTCAGGCTTCACAAAGGGGTGGCCTGAGGCAAAGACCTTCCTGACATTCAGTGCAACACAACAATAAGTAAGCAAAAAGCCCAAAGCAGTGTTTCTGCACTAAGACTTTCCTGGTCACACTGATATCTGAGTTTTCTGAGATGCTCGCCATTCTCTTCAACTATCCTTTACATGGCCATGTCACAGAGCTTGGAGGTGATACATATTGTGGACACAAATCCCTGAGCCCATTCTGGAGAGTGGCCAGAATTCAGGAAGAAAACAACAACTTAGAAAGATAGCAGGTGTTGCTCATCGATAAGACAAGCTTCAGTCCATTCATATATTGGGCAGGATGAATTATAGGGAAGATTTATACTAGACAGGACACATCCATTAATGCATTCTCTTTTCTAATGTCTACAACAACGGACACAGTGGGATACACATAAACAGAAACACTCGCCTTGTCAAATGACTTACTAGAAACTGTCTGCTCCAAACCAAACAAACCGCCTTTTCGATCTATTCTCAGAACATGAGACAATACAACAAACCCGACACCCAATCCCACAAAGGCACCTCCTTCCCCCAAGTAGGTCTGTGACTATCCGGAGTGTACTCTGACTGGTGGGCCATACTATGTTCCCCCGAAATGGCCTGTCTTCTCTCAGATCTTGTTTCCTTGACCAACTCTGTGAAGATGTCAGGAAAAAGTGGTTAGCAACTACCTGTTTTCTCAGGAAAGGTCCATCTTCAGAGCTCTCCTGGCATTTGGCCATCCTCACATCATTAGGTACCAAGGAAATGAGGTATGTCACATTCTTTGGAACTGAATGAGGTCACAGCCTTGGCAACCACTTTGTCCTAACAGTTGCTTCCAAGGGTTACATAAGATGGAGGTTTCCCCTACTTCCTGTGACACTTTCATAAGGTAGAATGTATATCAACCATTGGCACCCGGGAACAGCTCTCCACTCAGGCCTGGATTGTTCCACCTTGTCTACAGTAAGAAGAGAGAGGCAGATTCAGACACATCCCTTCATCCTGACCAGGTTGTTTGCCATGGAAGATGACTTTTGCTCTCTCAGGTGCTTCATACCTGCCTACAACTTCTCCAGGTATCATTTGTGCATGGACATTTGAGGTTCTCATCTGGTGGAAGATCCCCAACTTTCCTGTATTGTAAGAACCCCTCTGTCCCTGCTCTTCTGTAAAATGATTGAGGGAACAGTGTATACTTGGGGTTAAAAACAGGTTTGATTTGGTGACGAATGATTCTGTGCGATGAATAATGGCATTGGGAACCTGCAATATTTACAAGAATATAGAGGTGAAATATAAGTATGAAAACAGAAATCTAGGTATGATTTGAAGCCCAGAAGGGTTTTGCCCTTGATTGAGATACTTAGCTTTGAATTATGTTCTGCAAAGATGTCTCAGATAATTCGAATTAAAATGGCATAGGACATTGTACATTGGATGATAGAATTTAGAAGAGAACATCAGGTCAAAAAGGGATATTCAGTAGGATTAGGAAGATAGTCGGTAGGTTTAGGAAGAAGAGTGAGTACAGGATTTGGACCAAAAGTTCTTTAGCAATAGACTTTTGGTTATAGAGTGAATGTAAATGTCAGCACATATGAAGAGTCAGTCACTATGTTGAACTGGGGAAAATATGTAGAAAAGCAGATATCAATAGAAACATTACGAAATCAGGCAAAGTATAAAGTGAGGGATAGAATTAGACATTTTCAACAGTGTTGAGTTTGAATATATAAATAGGAAAAAACAAATATGTAGTCACCAATAGGATTGACAATTGACAGCATTAGGCAACCTGGACATGGATGTTTTTAGAAATCCATGTTCACTTTCCATTTAGGCTTTGGTACAATCATAAGTGTGACCTTTCCATTTTTTGTCCAGAATATTACTGTGATAATGAGGTGACATGAGTATTTTTTTCACCATTTCTGGGAGCAATATATTGAAGATGTAATATTAGAATCGGGGTACAAAGAGGTGTACCCTGTTTCTATGAACATAGAAAAAAAGCATGAATAGACCATACTGTGAATAATAATATAATTTTTTCAACTTTAAATAATGAATTGAACTGATATCTGAAAAATTAAAGGAAATCGTATATTGATATACAATCATTCATTCCAACCAGTTATATATCTATTGGAAATATTAGTGTTTTGGTTTATCATGAAGAGTGTGTGAGTTTTGCTTCAAAATGATTATGGAAATTCAAAATTATGTGTTTGGAAAGAAGTCTCATGAAAAGACCAGTCAAGAAACCCTGACAATACATGTGTTCTGAAGCAAGAAGTGATTAAAGTTGAAACAAATGCCTATTAATTTGTGAACATGTGGATGCAATGTATATCCTATGATATGCAAAAACTGAAGAAACAATAATGTACCAGTGTCGAATACAAATGAATGACAAATTACATATCATGTCCCATAGGAGTCTTCTTGCATTGATGTTAGACTGGGTCAGTTACTGTAGAGTAATTAGGATTTGTATGCACCATTCACTGAAGTTAGGTTTCAGTACTATGAAACAAATATGTATTTCAGGTGGATGAATATTTCTGATTATAATCTTGTGAAAAGTTGATTATAAATCCACATACATGTACATGAATGAATTTAGAGAGTATATATTAGACACATTTTTTCATATTTTGAAAAATTTGGAGAGTATATATATATCTATGTCTATACACACACACAGACACACACACACACAGACACACACACACACACAGACACACACACACACACAGACACACACACACACACAACATTCACAGACATTAAAAAGTACCAATATAAATGCCAATCGAAATTCATCAGTAAATATATATCATCCACAGATGCAAAAATATTTATTTTACTGAACATGAGTTTATGCATAATTTTGTTCTACTAGGACGTTCTCCTATATGTTGAATTTTCATTTCCAACAGCATTTAGGAGGAGTGAACACTTCTCACAATTTGTATCTGCCAAGACAGCCACCTCACAAAAATGTATGTGTGATACCTGGTAGGATTCTATATATGCATATAAATATATATGTGTGAATAGGCTACAGAAAAAGGAAACAAGAATTCACATATTTGTTAAGTTTAAAAAGAGATGGAGAATATTTCAATTAAAATTTGACGAGATTTATAACTCCTACCTTATATAATGCAAATGTCAAGTCCAACTATACAACATGTCTCCTCTGAAGTGCTTGTATTTCTATTGTGTTGGGTTAAATTTCCCCATTATATTAGGATGAATAGTCTGAGTCTACTAGGTAAGTTTTAGTGTCCGGGATTCAGTACTTCAAATGGAAAATTGGAAAATGAATCCAATGTGTATGTAAATATATGCTGCACAAATATCCTCACGCTCTTATCCAGAACAATGACATGACATTACCTTCACCCCAAGTAAGACACAATTAGAGGAGAAGAGTTACAAAATCAGTGAATACATATCTGGAATGGAAAATGCTCAGGAGTTCACAACCTTGGAGGTGGTAGAGGAGTTTCCAAAACTAAGGGACAGGGTAAACACTCCACAAACATGGAGCTCTGCTGGCCTAAAAACTTTTTGAGAAACTGCCTCTGAGCTTCCGCACTTGAAATATATGTTGTTTTCATGAGATTTGGCTTCCGTTGTAGTGAGACCATCAAAGCTGGGTCTGCATCTATGTGACCTGGAGGACATGGTTTCTTATTTTCCAATGAACAAGATGAAGCAGTGCTGAATCCTCTATTTTTAGGTAAATTAAGGTCACTAGAGACTAAGTGTCTCCCCGTCTCCCCGTGTGGACTGTGAAGCCATTTGGTCCTCCTCCACTTTTTGTGGTGTTTAGGCTGCTGCACTGTGAGTTTGGTATTTGTTTCACGAAATACTAGCAGCTAAACTGGGACACAGTGCTGGAGGGAGTTCTGTCACGTGTGGTGGGTCAGGGTCTGCAAGATAATGCACCAACTAGGCTTCTATCTCTCACAGCTTGCCCCATTGCCCCCTTGTCCATATCAACCTGATTCTTAATTTTCCTCTTAAAACTCTCCATATAACAAGATGCCTTTACATATAAGGGTCTGCTGGCAGCACCATGTCAGTTACAAGCCATTTGGAATCCAATGGTAGATCCACATGGCCCTACCACGGATGTTTTATCAAACACCTCCCCAGCACTGCTCTAGACCCACTACTCAGCAGGCTCCAACTTACTGGCATCTCTGTTCTACACCATTTTCATGAAACTCAGTAAATCAAGGCACTGTCTGGTATACTCATGATCAGCAATAGGACATCCAATGTTTCTCCAGTGCCACCTGGTCATAGGAATTTCAAAAATTTCATGGTATTTATCTAGCCATTTTTCAAGCATGAAGTTGGAGGCACTGTGGGTTTCAATTCATTCAGCAAACTTTAAATGGTGAGGAAGCTCATTTCAATGAAATCTCTGGAGAAATCTCACAGGCAAGGCTTCCCAAAGAATGGACAAAAGGTCACATTAGGCCAGGCCCATTGAGGTCTACAATGTGAGGTGCATGTGTGTTTTGACTCTCAACTATGGCTGCCATTTCTTTAAGAATAAAATCATGTGATATCCTTGCTGAGATTCCCAGGCCTCTGTGGAAATCTACCCGGGGCCTAGGTCTCAGTTTCCAAGAGCGACTTTCATGCGTGGCCTCTTAAAATCCCAACAAAATTCATAGCAATGCTTCTCTGAGTTCAGTTCCAAAACCCAGTGTTTAAGGGGAATCACACCAGAGTTCAAGCCCACGTGGAACCAGTCATTTTTTCCAATGCCACACAAATGACCAACATTAAAACCCAAACACTCCCACATGGCCCTCACCTTATTCCATATAGTCAATCATCTTAAACTCTGGCTGGAGGTTTCCATGAGGGGTGCAGCCCAAGACCGTGTCCAAAATCAGCTCGTTTGCCCCCATTTGCCTATAGTCAGGGTAGCCTAGACACCGTTGCTGTGAACCAGGAGTGAACAAATAAGCCTGCCGTTAATACTTCTATGTTTCTCCAATTTGAGGGCTACTGATTTTAGGTATCGATTCTTCAGGTGATTTAGAGTCATGCGAAAACACAAGCACCTCTGCAGGGCTTTGAAGAACTCATTTGACTCACAGAATCCCTATTCATATTTGTTGGAGTGCAGGAACCTAACAGAGGAAGGCAAGAGTCTTCATCCACAATGAATGATATTTTTCGCCATTCTGGTTTTGGAAGCTCACATGGGATCATTCTTAAGATCCATCAGGTGCTGAGAATCTAAGTCACAGCCACACACAGGACCAAGAGGCTGATAAAGACACATCCCTTTCCAAAGCAATTAAGCAAAGAACCACAGGTGAGGCCCATTCATTTCCAATTGAAAACTGTTTTCTTCAGGCTTCACAAAGGGGTGGCCTGAGGCAAAGACCTTCCTGACATTCAGTGCAACACAACAATAAGTAAGCAAAAAGCCCAAAGCAGTGTTTCTGCACTGAGACTTTCCTGGTCACACTGATATCTGAGTTTTCTGAGATGCTCGCCATTCTCTTCAACTATCCTTTACATGGCCATGTCACAGAGCTGGGAGGTGATACATATTTTGTACACAAATCCCTGAGCCCATTCTGGAGAGTGGCCAGAATTCAGGAAGAAAACAACAACTTAGAAAGATAGCAGGTGTTGCACATCGATAAGACAAGCTGCAGTCCATTCATATATTGGGCAGGATGAATTATAGGGAAGTTTTATACAAGACAGGACACATCCATTAATGCATTCTCTTTTCTAATGTCTACAACAAAGGACACAGTGGGATACACATAAACAGAAACACTCGCCTTGTCAAATGACTTACTAGAAACTGTCTGCTCCAAACCAAACAAACCGCCTTTTCGATCTATTCTCAGAACATGAGACAATACAACAAACCCACACCCACTCCCACAAAGGCACCTCCTTCCCCCAAGTAGGTCTGTGACTATCTGGAGTGTCCTCTGACTGGTGGGCCATACTATGTTCCCCCAAAATGGCCTGCCTTCTCTCAGATCTTGTTTCCTTGACCAACTCTGTGAAGATGTCAGGAAAAAGTGGTTAGCCACTATCTCTTTTCTCAGCAAAGGTCCATATTCAGAGCTCTCCTGGCATTTGGCCATCCTCACATCATTAGGTACCAAGAAAACTGACTCTGTCCTTGGTAAATCCAAACAAGTGAGCCCACTGGGCCTGGGACTGGGACTGCCTCTGGGTGCCTGGCTTCTTGGATACCAAGTTCAGAGAGTTCCATCACCAAGGAAATGAGGTATGTCACATTCTTTGGAACTGAATGAGGTCACTGCCTTGGCAACCACTTTGTCCTAACAGTTGCTTCCAAGGGTTACATAAGATGGAGGTTTCCCCTACTTCCTGTGACACTTTCATAAGGTAGAATGTATATCAACCATTGGCACCCGGGAACAGCTCTCCACTCAGGCCTGGATTGTTCCACCTTGTCTACAATAAGAAGAGAGAGGCAGATTCAGACACATCCCTTCATCCTGACCAGGTTGTTTGCCATGGAATTTGACTTTTGCTCTCTCAGGTGCTTCATACCTGCCTACAACTTCTCCAGGTATCATTTGTGCATGGACATTTGAGGTTCTCATCTGGTGGAAGATCCCCAACTTTCCTGTATTGTAAGAACCCCTCTGTCCCTGCTCTTCTGTAAAATGATTGAGGGAACAGTGTATACTTGGGGTTAAAAACAGGTTTGATTTGGTGACGAATGATTCTGTGCGATGAATAATGGGATTGGGAACCTGCAATATTTACAAGAATATAGAGGTGAAATATAAGTATGAAAACAGAAATCTAGGTATGCTTTGAAGCCCAGAAGGGTTTTGCCCTTGATTGGGATACTTAGCTTTGAATTATGTTCTGCAAAGATGTCTCAGATAATTTGATATACAATGGCATAGGACCTTGTACATTGGATGATTGAATTTAGAAGAGAACATCCAGTCAAAAAGGGATATTCAGTAGGATTAGGAAGATAGTCGGTAGGTTTAGGAAGACGAGTGAGTATAGGATTTGGACCAAAAGTTCTTTAGCAATAGACTTTTGGTTATAGACTGAATGTAAATGTCAGCACATATGAAGAGTCAGACACTATGTTGAACTGGGGAAAATATGTAGAAAAGCAGATATCAATGGAAACATTACGAAATCAGGCAAAGTATAAAGTGAGGGATAGAATTAGACATTTTCAACAGGGTTGAGTTTCAATATATAAATTAGGAAAAAACAAATATGTAGTCACCAATAGGAGTGACAATTGACAGCATTAGGAAACCTGGACATGGATGTTTTTAGAAATCCATGTTCACTTTCCATTTAGGCTTTGGTACAATCATAAGTGTGACCTTTCCATTTTGTGTCCAGAATATTACTGTGATAATGAGGTGACATGAGTATTTCTTTCACCATTTCTGGGAGCAATATATTGAAGATGTAAAATTAGAATCGGGGGTACAAATAGGTGTACCCTGTTTCTATGAACATAGAGAAAAACCACGAATAGACCATACTGTGAATAAATAATATAACTTTTTTGAACTTTAAGTAATGAATTGAACTGATATCTGAAAAATAAAAGGAAATTGTATATTGATATACAATCATTCATTCCAACCAGTTATATATCTAATGGAAATATTAGTGTTTTGGTTTATCATGAAGAGTGTGTGAGTTTTGCTTCAAAATGATTATGGAAATTCAAAATAATGTGTTTGGAAAGAAGTCTCATGAAAAGACCAGTCAAGAAACCCTGACAATACATGTGTTCTGAAGCAAGAAGTGATTAATGTTGAAACAAATGCCTATTAATTTGTGAACTTGGGGATGAAATGTATATCCTATGATGTGCAAAAACTGAAGAAACAATAATGTACCAGTGTCGAATACAAATGAATGACAAATTACATATCATGTCCCATAGGAGTCTACTTGCATTGATGTTAGACTGGGTCAGATACTGTAGAATAATTAGGATTTGTATGCACCCTTCACTGAAGTTAGTAGTCAGTACTAGGAAACAAATATGTATTTCAGGTGGATGAATATTTCTGATTATAATCTTGTGAAAAGTTGATTATAAATCAACATACATGACCATGAATGAATTTAGAGAGTGTATACTAGACACATATATTTCATATTTGGAAAACTTTGGAGAGTATATCTATATCTATATCTATACACACACACACACACACACACACACACACACACACACACTCACAGACATTAAAAAGTACCAATATAAATGCCAATCGAAATTCATCAGTAAATATATATCATCCACAGATGCAAAAATATTTATGTTACTGAACATGAGTTTATGTATAATGTTGTTCTTCTAGGACGCTCTCTTATAGGTTGAATTTTCATTTCCAACAGCATTTAGGAGGAGTGAACACTTCTCACAATTTGTATCTGCCAAGACATCCACCTTACAAAAATGTACGTGTGATACCTGGTAGGATTCTATATATGCATATAAATATACATGTGTGAATAAGCTACAGAAATTGGAAACAAGTATTCACATATTTGTTAAGTTTAAAAACACATGGAGAATATTTCAATTAAAATTTGACTAGATGTATAACTCCTACCTTATATAATGCAAATGTCAAGTCCAACTATAGAACATGTCTCCTCTGAAGTGCTTGTATTTCTATTGTGTTGGGTTAATTTTCCCCATTATATTAGGATGAATAGTCTGAGTCTACTAGGTATGGGTTAGTGTCAGGGATTCAGTACTTCGAATGAAAAATTGGAAAAAGAATCCAATGTGTATGTAAATATATGCTGCACAAATATCCTCCCGCTCTCATCCAAAACAATGCCTTGACATTACCTTCACCCCAAGTAAGACACAATTAGAGGAGAAGAGTTACACAATCAGTGAATACATATCTGGAATGGAAAATGCTCAGGAGTTCACAACCTTGGGTGGTAGAGGAGTTTCCAAAAGTAAGGGACAGGGTAAACACTCCACAAACATGTAACTCTGCTGCCTAAAAACTTTTTGAGAAACTGCCTCTGAGCTTCCGCACTTGAAATATATGTTGTTTTCATGAGATTTGGCTTCCTTTGTAGTGAGACCATCAAAGCTGGGTCTGCATCTATGTGACCAGGAGGACATGGTTTCTTATTTTCCAATGAACAAGATGAAGCAGTGCTGAATCCTCTCTTTATAGGTAAACTGAGGCCACTGGGGACTAAGTGTCTCCCCGTCTCCCCATGTGGACTGTGAAGCCATTTGGTCCTCCTCCACTTTTTGTGGTTTTTAGGCTGCTGCACTGTGAGTTTGGTATTTGTTTCACGAAATACTAGCAGCTAAACTGGGACACAGTGCTGGAGGGAGTTCTGTCACGTGTGGTGGGTCAGGGTCTGCAAGAGAATGCACCAACTAGGCTTCTATCTCGCACAGCTTGCCCTATTGCCCCCTTGTCCATATCAACCTGATTCTTAATTTTCCTCTTAAAACTCTCCATATAACAAGATGCCTTTACATATAAGGGTATGCTGGCAGCACCATGTCAGTTACAAGCCATTTGGAATCCAATGGTAGATCCACATGGCCCTACCATGGATGTTTTATCAAACACCTCCCCAGCACTGCTCTAGACCCACTACTCAGCAGGCTCCAACTTACTGGCATCTCTGTTCTACACCATTTTCATGAAACTCAGTAAATCAAGGCACTGTCTGGTATACTCATGATCAGCAATAGGACATCCAATGTTTCTCCAGTGCCACCTGGTCATAGGAATTTCAAAAATTTCATGGTATTTATCTAGCCATTTTTCAAGATTGAAGTTGGAGGCACTGTGGGTTTCAATTCATTCAGCAAAGATTAAATGGTGAGGAAGCTCATTTCAATGAAATCTCTGGAGAAATCTCACAGGCAAGGCTTCCCAAAGAATGGACAAAAGGTCACATTAGGCCAGGCCCATTGAGGTCTACAATGTGAGGTGCATGTGTGTTTTGACTCTCAACTATGGCTGCCATTTCTTTAAGAATAAAATCATTTGATATCCTTGCTGAGATTCCCAGGCCTCTGTGGAAATCTACCTGGGGCCTAGGTCTCAGTTTCCAAGAGCGACTTTCATGCGTGGCCTCTTAAAATCCCAACAAAATTCATAGCAATGCTTCTCTGAGTTCAGTTCCAAAACCCAGTGTTTAAGGGGAATCACACCAGAGTTCAAGCCCACGTGGAACCAGTCATTTTTTCCAATGCCACACAAATGACCAACATTAAAACCAAAACACTCCCACATGGCCCTCACCTTATTCGATATAGTCAATCATCTGAAACTCTGGCTGGAGGTTTCCATGAGGGGTGCAGCCCAAGACAGTGTCCAAAATCAGCTCGTTTGCCCCTCATTTGCCGAAAGTCAGGGTAGCCTGGACACCGTTGCTGTGAACCAGGAGTGAACAAATAAGCCTGCCGTTAATACTTCTATGTTTCTCCAATTTGAGGGCTCCTGATTTTAGGTATCGATTCTTTAGGTGATTTAGAGTCATGCGAAAACACAAGCACCTCTGCAGGGCTTTGAAGAACTCATTTGACTCACAGAATCCCTATTCATATTTGTTGGAGTGCAGGAACCTAACAGAGGAAGGCAAGAGTCTTCATCCACAACGAATGATATTTTTTGCCATTTTGGTTTTGGAAGCTCACATGGGATCATTCTTGAGATCCATCAGGTGCTGAGATTCTAAGTCACAGCCACACACAGGACCAAGAGGCTGATAAAGACACATCCCTTTCCAAAGCAATTAAGCAAAGAACCACAGGTGAGGCCCATTCATTTCCATTTGAAAACTGTTTTCTTCAGGCTTCACAAAGGGGTGGCCTGAGGTAAAGACCTTCCTGACATTCAGTGCAACACAACAATAAGTAAGCAAAAAGCCCAAAGCAGTGTTTCTGCACTAAAACTTTCCTGGTCACACTGATATCTGAGTTTTCTGAGATGCTCGTCATTCTCTTCAACTATCCTTTACATGGCCATGTCACAGAGCTTGGAGGTGGTACATATTTTGGACACAAATCCCTGAGCCCATTCTGGAGAGTGGCCAGAATTCAGGAAGAAAACAACAACTTAGAAAGATAGAGGTGTTGCACATCGATAAGACAAGCTGCAGTCCATTCATATATTGGGCAGGATGAATTATAGGGAAGATTTATACTAGACAGGACACATCCATTAATGCATTCTCTTTTCTAATGTCTACAACAACGGACACAGTGGGATACACATAAACAGAAACACTCGCCTTGTCAAATGACTTACTAGAAACTATCTGCTCCAAACCAAACAAACCGCCTTTTCGATCTATTCTCAGAACATGAGACAAAACAACAAACCCACACCCACTCCCACAAAGGCACCTCCTTCCCCCAAGTAGGTCTGTGAGAATCCGGAGTGTCCTCTGACTGGTGGGCCATACTATGTTCCCCCGAAATGGCCTGTCTTCTCTCAGATCTTGTTTCCTTGACCAACTCTGTGAAGATGTCAGGAAAAAGTGGTTAGCCACTACCTGTTTCCTCAGGAAAGGTCCATCTTCAGAGCTCTCCTGGCATTTGGCCATCCTCACATCATTAGGTACCAAGAAAACTGACTCTGTCCTTGGTAAATCCAAACAAGTGAGCCCACTGGGCCTGGGACTGGGACTGCCTCTGGGTGCCTGGCTTCTTGGATACCAAGTTCAGAGAGTTCCATCACCAAGGAAATGAGGTATGTCACATTCTTTGGAACTGAATGAGGTCACTGCCTTGGCAACCACTTTGTCCTAACAGTTGCTTCCAAGGGTTACATAAGATGGAGGTTTCCCCTACTTCCTGTGACACTTTCATAAGGTAGAATGTATATCAACCATTGGCACCCGGGAACAGCTCTCCACTCAGGCCTGGATTGTTCCACCTTGTCTACAATAAGAAGAGAAAGGCAGATTCAGACACATCCCTTCATCCTGACCAGGTTGTTTGCCATGGAAGTTGACTTTTGCTGTCTCAGGTGCTTCATACCTGCCTACAACTTCTCCAGGTATCATTTGTGCATGGACATTTGAGGTTCTCATCTGGTGGAAGATCCCCAACTTTCCTGTATTGTAAGAACCCCTCTGTCCCTGCTCTTCTGTAAAATGATTGAGGGAACAGTGTATACTTGGGGTTAAAAACAGGTTTGATTTGGTGATGAATGATTCTGTGCGATGAATAATGGAATTGGGAACCTGCAATATTTACAAGAATATAGAGGTGAAATATAAGTATGAAAAAAGAAATCTAGGTATGCTTTGAAGCCCAGAAGGGTTTTGCCCTTGATTGGGATACTTAGCTTTGAATTATGTTCTGCAAAGATGTCTCAGATAATTTGATATACAATGGCATAGGACCTTGTACATTGGATGATTGAATTTAGAAGAGAACATCCAGTCAAAAAGGGATATTCAGTAGGATTAGGAAGATAGTCGGTAGGTTTAGGAAGACGAGTGAGTATAGGATTTGGACCAAAAGTTCTTTAGCAATAGACTTTTGGTTATAGACTGAATGTAAATGTCAGCACATATGAAGAGTCAGACACTATGTTGAACTGGGGAAAATATGTAGAAAAGCAGATATCAATGGAAACATTACGAAATCAGGCAAAGTATAAAGTGAGGGATAGAATTAGACATTTTCAACAGGGTTGAGTTTCAATAAATAAATTAGGAAAAAACAAATATGTAGTCACCAATAGGAGTGACAATTGACAGCATTAGGAAACCTGGACATGGATGTTTTTAGAAATCCATGTTCACTTTCCATTTAGGCTTTGGTACAATCATAAGTGTGACCTTTCCATTTTGTGTCCAGAATATTACTGTGATAATGAGGTGACATGAGTATTTCTTTCACCATTTCTGGGAGCAATATATTGAAGATGTAAAATTAGAATCGGGGGTACAAATAGGTGTACCCTGTTTCTATGAACATAGAGAAAAACCACGAATAGACCATACTGTGAATAAATAATATAACTTTTTTGAACTTTAAATAATGAATTGAACTGATATCTGAAAAATAAAAGGAAATTGTATATTGATATACAATCATTCATTCCAACCAGTTATATATCTATTGGAAATATTAGTGTTTTGGTTTATCATGAAGAGTGTGTGAGTTTTGCTTCAAAATGATTATGGAAATTCAAAATAATGTGTTTGGAAAGAAGTCTCATGAAAAGACAAGTCAAGAAACCCTGACAATACATGTGTTCTGAAGCAAGAAGTGATTAATGTTGAAACAAATGCCTATTAATTTGTGAACTTCTGGATGAAATGTATATCCTATGATGTGCAAAAACTGAAGAAACAATAATGTACCAGTGTCGAATACAAATGAATGACAAATTACATATCATGTCCCATAGGAGTCTACTTGCATTGATGTTAGACTGGGTCAGATACTGTAGAATAATTAGGATTTGTATGCACCCTTCACTGAAGTTAGTAGTCAGTACTAGGAAACAAATATGTATTTCAGGTGGATGAATATTTCTGATTATAATCTTCTGAAAAGTGGATTATAAATCCACATACATGAACATGAATGAATTTAGAGAGTGTATACTAGACACATATATTTCATATTTGGAAAACTTTGGAGAGTATATCTATATCTATATCTATACACACACACACACACACACACAACACTCACAGACATTAAAAAGTACCAATATAAATGCCAATCGAAATTCATCAGTAAATATATATCATCCACAGATGCAAAAATATTTATGTTACTGAACATGAGTTTATGTATAATGTTGTTCTTCTAGGACGCTCTCTTATAGGTTGAATTTTCATTCCAACAGCATTACTGATGTGTGAACTCTTCTCTCTAATTGTATCTGCCAAGACATCCACCTTACAAAATGTACGTGTGATACCTGGTAGGATTCTATGTGTGCACCATATGCATTTAAATATACATGTGTGAATAGGCTACAGAAATTGGAAACAAGTATTCACCAATATTGTTAAGTTTAAAAACACATGGAGAATATTTCAATTAAAATTTGACTAGATGTATAACTCCTACCTTATATAATGCAAATGTCAAGTCCAA
>NW_027515736.1:0-72282 GCF_048772815.1 Callospermophilus lateralis | reverse complement strand
ACCTAAAAAATAAAAAACTGCTACTGTAAAGGAACACTTCAACTTAGAAGAACAAAATTTGGTGAGCCAAGTGGGATTTGTGAACTTGTCATTACCACCACGTATCATCAAGATTGGGTGAAAAAATATTTGCTGGAATTTCGGAAACTCGTAATTTCTTGGAAGCTTGGCAATCCCTTTAATTGAAAGTGCTTTTCCACAGTCTAGCTTAGGGCTACGTGAAGGGGATACAAACCATAAAGACAAAACTGAGAACTCCTTTATTTTGTCAAGTTTCAAAGAGCTACTACAAACCATGTTCGATTTAGTGTTCCAAATTCATCTATCTATATAGGACAGAACAGAGTGAAACCTAAAAATAAAAACTGCTACTGAAAACGAACGCATCAACCTAGAAGAACAACGTTTGGTGAGTCAAGTGGGATTTGTGTACTGATCATTACCACCAAGTATCATCAAGATTGGGTGAAAAAATATTTGCTGGTATTTCGGAAACTCTAATTTCTTGGAAGCTTGGCAACGCCTCTCAATGAAAGTGCTTTTCCACAGTCTGTGCTTAGGGCTACTTGAAGAGGAAACAAACCATAGAGACAAAATTGAGAACTCCTTTATTTTGTCAAGTTTCAAAGAGCTACTACAAACCATGTTGGATTTAGAGTTCCAAATTCATCTATCTATATAGGAAAGAACAAATTAAAACCTAAATATAAAAATTGCTACTGTAGACGAAAGCTTCAACCTAGAAGAACAAAATTTAGTGAGACAAGTGGGATTTGTGTACTGATCATCACCACCAAGTATCAACAAGATTTAATGAATAAATATTTGCTGGTATTTCAGAAACTCGTTATTTCTTAGAAGCTTGGCAACCCCTCTCAATGAAAGTGCTTTTCCACAGTCTGTGCCTAGGGCTACTTGAAGAGGAAACAAACCATAGAGACAAAACTGAGAACTAATTTATTTTGTCAAGTTTCAAAGAGCTAGTAAAAACCATGTTGGATTTAGAGTTCCAAATTCATCTATCTATATTGGAGAGAACAGATTGAAACCGAAATATAAAAATTGCTACTGTAGACGAACGCTTCAACCTAGAAGACCAACATTTGGTGAGCCAAGTGGGATTTGTGTACTGATCATCACCAAAAAGTATCATCAAGATTGGGTGAAAAAATATTTGCTGGTATTTCGGAAACTCGTTATTTCTTAGAAGCTTGGCAACCCCTCTCAATGAAAGTGGTTTTCCACAGTCTGTGCCTAGGGCTACTTGAAGAGGAAACAAACCATAGAGACAAAACTGAGAACTCCATTAGTTTGTCAAGTTTCAAAGAGCTACTACAAACCATGTTAGATTTAGAGTTCCAAATTCATCTATCTATATAGCAGAGAACAGAGTGAAACCTAAATATAAAAACTGCTACTGTAGACGAACGCTTCAACATAGAAGAAGAAAATTTGGTGAGCCAAGTGGGATTTGTGTACTTGTCATTACCACCAAATATCATCATTGGATGAAAAAATATTTGCTGGTATTTCGGAAACTCGTTATTTCTTAGAAGCTTGGCAACCCCCCTCAATGAAAGTGCTTTTCCACAGTCTGTGCCTAGGGCTACTTGAAGAGGAAACAAACCATAGAGACAAAATTGAGAACTCCTTTATTTTGTCAAGTTTCGAAGAGCCACTACAAACCATGATTGATTTAGAGTTCCAAATTCATCTATCTATATAGCAGAGAACAGAGTGAAACCTAAATATAAAAACTGCTGCTGTAGACGAACGTTTCAACCTAGAAGAACAAAATTTGGTGAGCCAAGTGTGATTTGTGTACTGATCATTACCACCAAGTATCATCAAGATTGGTTGAAAAAATATTTGATGGTATTTCAGAAACTCATAATTTCTTGGAAGCTTGGCAACCCCTCTCTATGAAAGTGCTTTTCCACAATCTCTGCTTAAGGCTACTTGAGCGGAAACAAATCAGAGAGACAAAACTGAGAACTCCTTTATTTTGTCAAGTTTCAAAGAGCTACAACAAACCATGTTCGATTTAGAGTTCCAAATTCATCTATCAATATAGGAGAGAACAGAGTGAAACCCAAAAATAAAAACTGCTACTGTAAACGAACACTTCAACTTAGAAGAACAAAATTTGGTGAGCCAAGTGAGATTTGTGGACTTGTCATTACCACCACGTATCATCAAGATTGGGTGAAAAAATATTTGCTGGAATTTCGGAAACTCGTAATTTCTTGGAAGCTTGGCAATCCCTCTCAATGAAAGTGCTTTTCCACAGTCTAGCTTAGGGCTACGTGAAGGGGATACAAACCATAAAGACAAAAACTGAGAACTCCTTTATTTTGTCAAGTTTCAAAGAGCTACTACAAACCATGTTCGATTTAGTGTTCCAAATTCATCTATCTATATAGGACAGAACAGAGTGAAACCTAAAAATAAAAACTGCTACTGAAAACGAACGCATCAACCTAGAAGAACAACGTTTGGTTAGTCAAGTGGGATTTGTGTACTGATCATTACCACCAAGTATCATCAAGATTGGGTGAAATAATATTTGCTGGTATTTCGGAAACTCTGATTTCTTGGAAGCTTGGGAACGCCTCTCAATGAAAGTGCTTTTCCACAGTCTGTGCTTAGGGCTACTTGAAGAGGAAACAAACCATAGAGACAAAATTGAGAACTCCTTTATTTTGTCATGTTTCAAAGAGCTACTACAAACCATGTTGGATTTAGAGTTCCAAATTCATCTATCTATATAGGAAAGAACAAATTAAAACCTAAATATAAAAATTGCTACTGTAGACGAAAGCTTCAACCTAGAAAACAAAATTTAGTGAGACAAGTGGGATTTGTGTACTGATCATCACCACCAAGTATCAACAAGATTTAATGAATAAATATTTGCTGGTATTTCGGAAACTCGTTATTTCTTAGAAGCTTGGCAACCCCACTCAATGAAAGTGCTTTTCCACAATCTGTGCCTAGGGCTACTTGAAGTTGAAAAAAACCATAGAGACAAAACCGAGAACTGCTATATTTTGTCAAGTTTCAAAGAGCTACTACAAACCACGTTGGATTTAGACTTCCAAATTCATCTATCTTTGTAGCAGAGAATAGAGTGAAAGGTAAATATAAAAACTTCTACTCTAGACGAACAATTCAACCTAGAAGAACAAAATATGGTGAGCCACGTGGGATTTGTGTACCGATCATTACCACCACGTATCATAAACATTGGGTGAAAAAATATTTGCTGGTATTTCGGAAACTCGTAATTTCTTGGAAGCTCAGCAACCCCTTTCAATGAAAGTGCTTTTCCACATTCTCTGCTTAGGGCTCCATGAAGCGGAAACAAATCATAGAGACAAAACTGAGAACTCCTTTACTTTGTCAAGTTTCAAAGAGCTACCACAAACCATATTGGATTTAGATTTCCAAATTCATCTATCTATATAGGAGAGACAGAGTGAAACCTAAATATAAAAACTGCTACTGTAGAAGAACACTTAAACCTAGAAGAACAAAATTTGGTGAGCCAAGTGGGATTTGTTACAGATCATTAAAACCAAGTGTCATCAAGATTGCGTGAAAAAATATTTGCTGGAATTTCGGAAACAGGTTATTTCTTAGAAGCTTGGCAACCCCTCTCAATGAAAGTGCTTTTCCACAGTCTCTGCTTAGGGCTACTTGAAGCTGATACAAATCATAGTGACAAAACTGAGAACTCCTTTATTTTGTCAAGTTTCAAAGAGCTACTACAAACCATGTTGGATTTAGAGTTAAAAATATATCTATCTATATAGGAGAGAACAGAGTGAAACCTAAATATAAAAACTGCTAAGGTAGACGAATGCTTCAACCTAGAAGAACAAAATTTGGTGAGCCAAGTGGGATTTGAGTACTGATCATTACCACCAAGTATTATCAACATTGGGTGAAAAAATATTTGCTGGTATTCGGAAACTCATTATTTCTTAGAAGCTTGGCAACCCCTCTCAATGAAAGTGCTTTTCCACCGTCGGTGCCTAGGGCTAATTGAAGAGGAAACAAGCAATAGAGACAAAATTGAGAACTCCTTTCTTTTGTCAAGTTTCAAAGAGCTACTACAAACCATGATTGATTTAGAGTTCCAAATTCATCTATCTATATAGCAGAGAACAGAGTGAAACCTAAATATAAAAACTGCTACTGTAGACGAAAGCTTCAACCTAGAAGAACAAAATTTGGTGAGCCAAGTGTGATTTGTGTACTGATCATTTCCACCAAGTATCATCAAGATTGGGTGAAAAAATATTTGATGGTATTTCGGAAACTCGTAATTTCTTGGAAGCTTGGCAACCCCTCTCAAAGAAAGTGCTTTTCCACAGTCTAGCTTAGGGCTATTTGAAGGGGATACAAAACATAGAGACAAAACTGAGAACTCCATTATTTTGTCAAGTTTCAAAGAGCTACTACAAACCATGTTTGATTTAGTGTTCCAAATTCATCTATCTATATAGGACAGAACAGAGTGAAACCTAAAAATAAAAACTGATACTGAAAACGAACGCATCAACCTAGAAGAACAAAGTTTTTGAGTCAAGTGGGATTTGTGTACTGATCATTAGCACCAAGTATCATCAAGATTGGGTGAAAAAATATTTGCTGGTATTTCGGAAACTCTAATTTCTTGGAAGCTTTGCAACGCCTCTCAATGAAAGTGCTTTTCCACAGTCTGTGCCTAGGGCTACTTGAAGAGGAAACAAACCATAGAGACAAAATTGAGAACTCCTTTATTTTGTCAAGTTTCAAAGAGCTACTACCACCCATGTTGGATTTAGAGTTCCAAATTAATCTATCCATATAGGAGAGAACAAATTAAAACATAAATGTAAAAATTGCTACTGTAGACTAACGCTTCAACCTAGAAGAACAAAATTTAGTGAGACAAGTGGGATTTGTGTACTGATCATCACCACCAAGTATCAACAAGATTGGATGAATAAATATTTGCTGGTATTTCGGAAACTCGTTATTTCTTAGAAGCTTGTCAACCCCTCTCAATGAAAGTGCTTTTCCACAATCAGTGCCTAGGGCTACTTGAAGAGGAAACAAACCATAGAGACAAAACCGAGAACTCCTTTATTTTGTCAAGTTTCAAAGAGCTACTACAAACCATGTTGGATTTAGAGTTCCAAATTCATCTATCTTTATAGCAGAGAATAGAGTGAAACGTAAATATTAAAACTGCTACTGTAGACGAACGATTCAACCTAGAAGAACAAAATATGGTGAGCCAAGTGGGATTTGTGTACCAATCATTACCACCACGTATCATAAACATTGGGTGAAAAAATATTTGCTGGTATTTCGGAAACTCGTAATTTCTTGGAAGCTCGGCAACCCCTTTCAATGAAAGTGCTTTTCCACATTCTCTACTTAGGGCTACATGAAGCGGAAACAAATCATAGAGACAAAACTGAGAACTCCTTTACTTTGTCAAGTTTCAAAGAGCTACTATAAACCATATTGGATTTAGAATTCCAAATTCATCTATCTATATAGGAGAGACAGAGTGAAACCTAAATATAAAAACGGCTACTGTAGATGAACGCTTAAACCTAGAAGAACAAAATTTGGTGAGCCAAGTGGGATTTGTGTACAGATCATTAAAAACAGGTGTCATCAAGATTGCGTGAAAAAATATTTGCTGGTATTTCGGAAACACGTTATTTCTTAGAAGTTGGCAACCCCTCTCAATGAAAGTGCTTTTCCACCGTCTGTGCCTAGGGCTACTTGAAGAGGAAACAAACCATAGAGACAAAACTGAGAACTCCTTTATTTTGTCAAGTTTCAAAGAGCTACTACAAACCATGTTGAATTTAGAGTTCCAAATTCATCTATCTATATAGGAAGAACAGATTAAAATGTAAAAATAAAAAATGCTACTGTAGACGAATGCTTCAACCTAGAAGAACAAAGTTTGGTGAGTCAAGTGGGATTTGTGTACTTGTCCTTACCACCAAGTATCATAAAGATTGGGTGAAAAAATATTTGCTAGTATTTCGGAAACTCGTTATTTCTTAGAAGCTTGGCAACCCTTCTCAATGAAAGTGCTTTTCCCCAGTCTGTGCCTAGGGCTACTTGAAGAGGAAACAAACCATAGAGACAAAACTGAGAACTAATTTATTTTGTCAAGTTTCAAAGAGCTAGTAAAAACCATGTTGGATTTAGAGTTCCAAATTCATCTATCTATATTGGAGAGAACAGATTGAAACCGAAATATAAAAATTGCTACTGTAGACGAACGCTTCAACCTAGAAGACCAACATTTGGTGAGCCTAGTGGGATTTGTGTACTGATCATCACCAAAAAGTATCATCAAGATTGGGTGAAAAAATATTTGCTGGTATTGCGGAAACTCGTTATTTCTTAGAAGCTTGGCAACCCCTCTCAATGAAAGTGGTTTTCCACAGTCTGTGCCTAGGGCTACTTGAAGAGGAAACAAACCATAGAGACAAAACTGAGAACTCCATTATTTTGTCAAGTTTCAAAGAGCTACTACAAACCATGTTTGATTTAGTGTTCCAAATTCATCTGTCTATATAGGACAGAACAGAGTGAAACCTAAAAATAAAAACTGCTACTGAAAACGAACGCATCAACCTAGAAGAACAAAGTTTGGTGAGTCAAGTGGGATTTGTGTACTGATCATTAGCACCAAGTATCATCAAGATTGGGTGAAAAAATATTTGCTGGTATTTCGGAAACTCTAATTTCTTGGAAGCTTGGCAACGCCTCTCAATGAAAGTGCTTTTCCACAGTCTGTGCCTAGGGCTACTTGAAGAGGAAACAAACCATAGAGACAAAACTGAGAACTCCTTTATTTTGTCAAGTTTCAAAGAGCTACTACCATCCATGTTGGATTTAGAGTTCCAAATTAATCTATCCATATAGGAGAGAACAAATTAAAACCTAAATGTAATAATTGCTACTGTAGACTAACACTTCAACCTAGAAGAACAAAATTTAGTGAGCCAAGTGGGATTTGTGTACTGATCATCACCACCAAGTATCAACAAGATTGGATGAATAAATATTTGCTGGTATTTCGGAAACTCGTTATTTCTTAGAAGCTTGGCAACCCCTCTCAATGAAAGTGCTTTTCCACAATCTGTGCCTACGGCTACTTGAAGAGGAAACAAACCATAGAGACAAAACCGAGAACTCCTTTATTTTGTCAAGTTTCAAAGACCTACTACAAACCATGTTGGATTTAGAGTTCCAAATTCATCTATCTTTATAGCAGAGAATAGAGTGAAACGTAAATATTAAAACTGCTACTGTAGACGAACGATTCAACCTAGAAGAACAAAATATGGTGAGCCAAGTGGGATTTGTGTACCGATCATTACCACCACGTATCATAAACATTGGGTGAAAAAATATTTGCTGGTATTTCGGAAACTCGTAATTTCTTGGAAGCTCGGCAACCCCTTTCAATGAAAGTGCTTTTCCACATTCTCTGCTTAGGGCTACATGAAGCGGAAACAAATCATAGAGACAAAACTGAGAACTCCTTTACTTTGTCAAGTTTCAAAGAGCTACTATAAACCATATTGGATTTAGAATTCCAAATTCATCTATCTATATAGGAGAACAGAGTGAAATCTAAATATAAAAACGCCTACTGTAGATGAACGCTTAAACCTAGAAGAACAAAATTTGGTGAGCCAAGAGGGATTTGTGTACAGATCATTCAAAACAAGTGTCATCGAGATTGCGTGAAAAAATATTTGCTGGTATTTCGGAAACACGTTATTTCTTAGAAGTTGGCAACCCCTCTCAATGAAAGTGCTTTTCCACCATCTGTGCCTAAGGCTACTTGAAGAGGAAACAAACCATAGAGACAAAACTGAGAACTCCTTTATTTTGTCAAGTTTCAAATAGCTACTACAAACCATGTTGAATTTAGAGTTCCAAATTCATCTATCTATATAGGAAGAACAGAGTAAAACGTAAAAATAAAAAATGCTACTGTAGACGAATGCTTCAACCTAGAAGAACAAAGTTTGGTGAGCCAAGTGGGATTTGTATACTTGTCCTTACCACCAAGTATCATAAAGATTGGGTGAAAAAATATTTGCTAGTATTTCGGAAACTCGTTATTTCTTAGAAGCTTGGCAACCCTTCTCAATGAAAGTGCTTTTCCCCAGTCTGTGCCTAGGGCTACTTGAAGAGGAAACAAACCATAGAGACAAAACTGAGAACTAATTTATTTTGTCAAGTTTCAAAGAGCTAGTAAAAACCATGTTGGATTTAGAGTTCCAAATTCATCTATCTATATTGGAGAGAACAGATTGAAACCGAAATACAAAAATTGCTACTGTAGACGAACGCTTCAACCTAGAAGACCAACATTTGGTGAGCCTAGTGGGATTTGTGTACTGATCATCACCAAAAAGTATCATCAAGATTGGGTGAAAAAATATTTGCTGGTATTTCGGAAACTCGTTATTTCTTAGAAGCTTGGCAACCCCTCTCAATGAAAGTGGTTTTCCACAGTCTGTGCCTAGGGCTACTTGAAGAGGAAACAAACCATAGAGACAAAACTGAGAACTCCATTATTTTGTCAAGTTTCAAAGAGCTACTACAAACCATGTTTGATTTAGTGTTCCAAATTCATCTGTCTATATAGGACAGAACAGAGTGAAACCTAAAAATAAAAACTGCTACTGAAAACAAACGCATCAACCTAGAAGAACAAAGTTTGGTGAGTCAAGTGGGATTTGTGTACTGATCATTAGCACCAAGTATCATCAAGATTGGGTGAAAAAATATTTGCTGGTATTTCGGAAACTCTAATTTCTTGGAAGCTTGGCAACGCCTCTCAATGAAAGTGCTTTCCACAGTCTGTGCCTAGGGCTACTTGAAGAGGAAACAAACCATAGAGACAAAACTGAGAACTCCTTTATTTTGTCAAGTTTCAAAGAGCTACTACCATCCATGTTGGATTTAGAGTTCCAAATTAATCTATCCATATAGGAGAGAACAAATTAAAACCTAAATGTAATAATTGCTACTGTAGACTAACACTTCAACCTAGAAGAACAAAATTTAGTGAGCCAAGTGGGATTTGTGTACTGATCATCACCACCAAGTATCAACAAGATTGGATGAATAAATATTTGCTGGTATTTCGGAAACTCGTTATTTCTTAGAAGCTTGGCAACCCCTCTCAATGAAAGTGCTTTTCCACAATCTGTGCATACGGCTACTTGAAGAGGAAACAAACCATAGAGACAAAACCGAGAACTCCTTTATTTTGTCAAGTTTCAAAGACCTACTACAAACCATGTTGGATTTAGAGTTCCAAATTCATCTATCTTTATAGCAGAGAATAGAGTGAAACGTAAATATTAAAACTGCTACTGTAGACGAACGATTCAACCTAGAAGAACAAAATATGGTGAGCCAAGTGGGATTTGTGTACCGATCATTACCACCACGTATCATAAACATTGGGTGAAAAAATATTTGCTGGTATTTCGGAAACTCGTAATTTCTTGGAAGCTCGGCAACCCCTTTCAATGAAAGTGCTTTTCCACATTCTCTGCTTAGGGCTACATGAAGCGGAAACAAATCATAGAGACAAAACTGAGAACTCCTTTACTTTGTCAAGTTTCAAAGAGCTACTATAAACCATATTGGATTTAGAATTCCAAATTCATCTATCTATATAGGAGAACAGAGTGAAACCTAAATATAAAAACGCCTACTGTAGATGAACGCTTAAACCTAGAAGAACAAAATTTGGTGAGCCAAGAGGGATTTGTGTACAGATCATTCAAAACAAGTGTCATCGAGATTGCGTGAAAAAATATTTGCTGGTATTTCGGAAACACGTTATTTCTTAGAAGTTGGCAACCCCTCTCAATGAAAGTGCTTTTCCACCGTCTGTGCCTAAGGCTACTTGAAGAGGAAACAAACCATAGACACAAAACTGAGAACTCCTTTATTTTGTCAAGTTTCAAATAGCTACTACAAACCATGTTGAATTTAGAGTTCCAAATTCATCTATCTATATAGGAAGAACAGAGTAAAACGTAAAAATAAAAAATGCTACTGTAGACGAATGCTTCAACCTAGAATAACAAAGTTTGGTGAGCCAAGTGGGATTTGTGTACTTGTCCTTACCACTAAGTATCATAAAGATTGGGTGAAAAAATATTTGCTAGTATTTCGGAAACTCATTATTTCTTAGAAGCTTGGCAACCCTTCTCAATGAAAGTGCTTTTCCACAGTCTGTGCCTAGGGCTACTTGAAGAGGAAACAAACCATAGATACAAAACTGAGAACTAATTTATTTTGTCGAGTTTCAAAGAGCTAGTAAAAACCATGTTGGATTTAGAGTTCCAAATTCATCTATCTATATTGGAGAGAACAGATTGAAACCGAAATATAAAAATTACTACTGTAGACGAACGCTTCAACCTAGAAGACCAACATTTTTTGAGCCAAGTGGGATTTGTGTACTGATCATCACCAAAAAGTATCATCAAGATTGGGTGAAAAAATATTTGCTGGTATTTCGGAAACTCGTTATTTCTTAGAAGCTTGGCAACCCCTCTCAATGAAAGTGCTTTACCACAGTCTGTGCCTAGGGCTACTTGAAGAGGAAACAAACCATAAAGACAAAACTGAGAACTCCATTAGTTTGTCAAGTTTCAAAGAGCTACTACAAACCATGTTGGATTTAGAGTTCCAAATTCATCTATCTATATAGCAGAGAACAGAGTGAAACCTAAATATAAAAACTGCTACTGTAGACGAACGCTTCAACATAGAAGAAGAAAATTTGGTGAGCCAAGTGGGATTTGTGTACTTGACATTACCACCAAATATCATCATTGGATGAAAAAATATTTGCTGGTATTTCGGAAACTCGTTATTTCTTAGAAGCTTGGCAACCCCCCTCAATGAAAGTGCTTTTCCACAGTCTGTACCTAGGGCTACTTGAAGAGGAAACACACCATAGAGACAAAACTGAGAACTCCTTTATTTTGTCAAGTTTCGAAGAGCCACTACAAACCATGATTGATTTAGAGTTCCAAATTCATCTATCTATATAGCAGAGAACAGAGTGAAACCTAAATATAAAAACTGCTGCTGTAGACAAACGTTTCAACCTAGAAGAACAAAATTGGGTGAGCCAAGTGTGATTTGTGTACTGATCATTACCACCAAGTATCATCAAGATTGGGTGAAAAAATATTTGCTGGTATTTTGGAAACTCGTAATTTCTTGGAAGCTTGGCTACCCCTCTCAATGAAATTGATTTTTTACAGTCTCTGCTTAGGGCTACTTGAAGCGGAAACATATCATAGAGACAAAACTGACAACTCCTTTATTTTGTCAAGTTTCAAAGAGCTACTACAAACCATGTAGGATTTCGCGTTCCAAATTCATCTATCTATATAGGAGAGAACAGTGTGAAACCTAAAAATAAAAACTGCTACTGTAAACGAACGCTTCAACATAGAAGAACAAAATTTGGTGAGCCAAGTGGGATTTGTGGACTTGTCATTCCCACCACGTATCATCAAGTTTGGGTGAAAAAATATTTGCTGGTATTTCGGAAACTCGTTATTTCTTAGAAGCTTGGCAACCCCTCTCAATGAATGTGCATTTCCACAGTCTCTGCTTAGGGCTACTTGAAGCGGATACAAATCATAGAGACAAAACTGAGAACTCCTTTATATTGTCTTGTTTCAAAGAGCTCCTACAAACCATGTTGGATTTAGAGTTCCAAATTCAACTATCTATATAGCAGAGAACAGAGTGAAAAATAAATATAAAAACTGCTACTGTAGACGAACGCTTCAACCTAGAAGTACAAAATTTGGTGAGCCAAGTGTGATTTGTGTACTTGTCATTACCACCAAATATCATCATTTAATGAAAAAATATTTGCTGGTATTTCGGAAACTCGTTATTTCTTAGAAGCTTGGCAACCCCCCTCAATGAAAGTGCTTTTCCACAGTCTGTACCTAGGGCTACTTGAAGAGGAAACACACCATAGAGACAAAACTGAGAACTCCATTATTTTGTCAAGTTTCGAAGAGCCACTATAAACCATGATTGATTTAGAGTTCCAAATTCATCTATCTATATAGCAGAGAACAGAGTGAAACCTAAATATAAAAACTGCTGCTGTAGATGAACGTTTCAACCTAGAAGAACAAAATTTGGTGAGCCAAGTGTGATTTGTGGACTTGTCATTACCACCACGTATCATCAAGATTGGGTGAAAAAATATTTGCTGGTATTTCGGAAACTCGTAATTTCTTGGAAGCTTGGCAATCCCTCTCAATGAAAGTGCTTTTCCACAGTCTAGCTTAGGGCTACTTGAAGTGGATACAAACCATAGAGACAAAACTGAGAACTCCTTTATTTTGTCAAGTTTCAAGGAGCTACTACAAACCATGTTTGATTTAGTGTTCCAAATTCATCAATCTATATAGGACAGAACAGAGTGAAACCTAAAAATAAAAACTGCTACTGAAAACGAACGCATCAACCTAGAAGAACAAAATTTGGTGAGTCAAGTGGGATTTGTGTACTGATCATTACCACCAAGTATCATCAAGATTGGGTGAAAAAATACTTGCTGGTATTTCGAAAACTCTAATTTCTTGGAAGCTTGGCAAAGCCTCTCAATGAAAGTGCTTTTCCACATTCTGTGCCTAGGGCTACTTGAAGAGGAAACAAACCATAGAGACAAAACAGAGAACTCCTTTATTTTGTCAAGTTTCAAAGAGCTACTACAAACCATGTTGGATTTAGAGTTCCAAATTCCTCTATCTTTATAGCAGAGAATATAGTGAAACCTAAATATAAAAACTGCTACTGTAGACGAACGCTTCAACCTAGAAGAACAAAATTTAGTGAGCCAAGTGGGATTTGTGTACTGATCATCACCACCACGTATCATAAACATTGGGTGAAAAAAAATTTGCTGGTATTTCGGAAAATCGTAATTTCTTGGAAGCTCGGCAACCCCTTTCAATGAAAGTGCTTTTCCACAGTCTCTGCTTAGGGCTACATGAAGCGGAAACAAATCATAGAGACAAAACTGAGAACTCCTTTACTTTGTCAAGTTTCAAAGATCTACTACAAACAATATTGGATTTAGAATTCCAAATTCATCTATCTATATAAGAGAGACAGAGTGAAACCTAAATATAAAAACTGCTATTGTAGACGAATGCTTAAACCTAGAAGAACAAAATTTGGTGAGCCAAGTGGGATTTGTGTACCGTTCATTACCACCACGTATCATCAACATTGGGAGACAAAATATTTGCTGGTATTTCGGAAACTCTTGATTTCTTGGAAGCTTGGCAACCCCTTTCAATGAAAGTGCTTTTCCACAGTCTCTGCTTAGTGCTACATGAAGCTGAAACAAATCACAGAGACAAAACTGAGAACTCCTTTACTTTGTCAAGTTTCAAGAGCTACTACAAACCATATTGGATTTAGAATTCCAAATTCATCTATCTATATAAGAGAGACAGAGTGAAACCTAAATATAAAAACTGCTACTGTAGACAAACGCTTAAACCTAGAAGAACAAAATTTGGTGAGCCATGTGGGATTTGTGTACAGATCATTACCACCAAGTGTCATCAAGATTGCGTGAAAAAATATTTGCTGGTATTTTGGAAACTCGTTATTTCTTAGAAGCTTGGCAACCCCTCTAAATGAAAGTGCTTTTCCACCGTCTGTGCCTATTGCTACTTGAAGAGGAAACAAACCATAGAGACAAAACTGAGAACTCCTTTATTTTGTCAAGTTTCAAAGAGCTACTACAAATCATGTTGGATTTAGAGTTCCAAATTCATCTATCTATATAGCAGAGAACAGAGTGAAACCTAAATATCAAAACTGCTACTGTAGTCGAACGCTTCAACCTAGAAGAACAAAATTTGGTGAGCCAAGTGGGATTTGTGTACCGATCATTACCACCACGTATCATCAACATTGGGAGACAAAATATTTGCTGGTATTTCGGAAACTCATGATTTCTTGGAAGCTTGGCAACCCCTTTCAATGAAAGTGCTTTTCCACAGTCTCTGCTTAGTGCTACATGAAGCTCAAACAAATAATAGAGACAAAACTGAGAACTCCTTTACTTTGTCAAGTTTCACAGAGCTACTACAAACCATTTTGGATTTAGAGTTCCAAATTCATCTATCTATATAGGAGAGAACAGAGTAAAACGTAAAAATAAAAACTGCTACTGTAGACGAATGCTTCAACCTAGAAGAACAAAGTTTGGTGAGCCAAGTGGGATATGTGTACTTGTCCTTACCTCCAAGTATCATAAAGATTGGGTGAAAAAATATTTGCTGGTATTTCGGAAACACGTTATTTCTTAGAAGCTTGGCAACCCCTCTCAATGAAAGTGCTTTTCCACAGTCTGTGCCTAGGGCTACTTGAAGAGGAAACAAACCATAGAGACAAAACTGAGAACTCCTTTATTTTGTCAAGTTTCAAAGAGCTACTACAAACCATGTTGGATTTAGAGTTAAAATTCATGTATCTATATTGGAGAGAACAGATTGAAACAGAAATATAAAAATTGTGAACGCTTCAACCTAGAAGAACAAAATTTGGTGAGCCAAGTGGAATTTGTTTACTGATCATCACCAAAAAGTATCATCAAGATTGGGTGAAAAAATATTTGCTGGTATTTCGGAAACTCGTTACTTCTTAGAAGCTTGGCAACCCCTCTCAATGAAAGTGGTTTTCCACAGTCTGTGCCTAATGCTACTTGAAGAGGAAACAAACCATAGAGACAAAACTGAGAACTCCATTATTTTGTCAAGTTTCAAAGAGCTACTACAAACCATGTTGGATTTAGAGTTCCAAATTCATCTATCTATATAGCAGAGAACAGAGTGAAACCTAAATATAAAAACTTCTACTGTAGACGAACGCTTCAACCTAGAAGAACAAAATTTGGTGAGCCAAGTGGGATTTGTGTACCAATCATTACCACCACGTATCAACAACATTGGGAGACAAAATATTTGCTGGTATTTCGGAGACTCGTAATTTCTTGGAAGCATGGCAACCCCTTTCAATGAAAGTGCTTTTCCACATTCTCTGCTTAGTGCTACATGAAGCTGAAACAAATCATAGAGACAAAACTGAGAACTCCTTTACTTTGTCAAGTTTCAAAGAGCTACTACCATCCATGTTGGATTTAGAGTTCCAAATTAATCTATCCATATAGGAGAGAACAAATTAAAACCTAAATGTAATAATTGCTACTGTAGACTAACACTTCAACCTAGAAGAACAAAATTTAGTGAGCCAAGTGGGATTTGTGTACTGATCATCACCACCAAGTATCAACAAGATTGGATGAATAAATATTTGCTGGTATTTCGGAAACTCGTTATTTCTTAGAAGCTTGGCAACCCCTCTCAATGAAAGTGCTTTTCCACAATCTGTGCCTACGGCTACTTGAAGAGGAAACAAACCATAGAGACAAAACCGAGAACTCCTTTATTTTGTCAAGTTTCAAAGACCTACTACAAACCATGTTGGATTTAGAGTTCCAAATTCATCTATCTTTATAGCAGAGAATAGAGTGAAACGTAAATATTAAAACTGCTACTGTAGACGAACGATTCAACCTAGAAGAACAAAATATGGTGAGCCAAGTGGGATTTGTGTACCGATCATTACCACCACGTATCATAAACATTGGGTGAAAAAATATTTGCTGGTATTTCGGAAACTCGTAATTTCTTGGAAGCTCGGCAACCCCTTTCAATGAAAGTGCTTTTCCACATTCTCTGCTTAGGGCTACATGAAGCGGAAACAAATCATAGAGACAAAACTGAGAACTCCTTTACTTTGTCAAGTTTCAAAGAGCTACTATAAACCATATTGGATTTAGAATTCCAAATTCATCTATCTATATAGGAGAACAGAGTGAAATCTAAATATAAAAACGCCTACTGTAGATGAACGCTTAAACCTAGAAGAACAAAATTTGGTGAGCCAAGAGGGATTTGTGTACAGATCATTCAAAACAAGTGTCATCGAGATTGCGTGAAAAAATATTTGCTGGTATTTCGGAAACACGTTATTTCTTAGAAGTTGGCAACCCCTCTCAATGAAAGTGCTTTTCCACCATCTGTGCCTAAGGCTACTTGAAGAGGAAACAAACCATAGAGACAAAACTGAGAACTCCTTTATTTTGTCAAGTTTCAAATAGCTACTACAAACCATGTTGAATTTAGAGTTCCAAATTCATCTATCTATATAGGAAGAACAGAGTAAAACGTAAAAATAAAAAATGCTACTGTAGACGAATGCTTCAACCTAGAAGAACAAAGTTTGGTGAGCCAAGTGGGATTTGTATACTTGTCCTTACCACCAAGTATCATAAAGATTGGGTGAAAAAATATTTGCTAGTATTTCGGAAACTCGTTATTTCTTAGAAGCTTGGCAACCCTTCTCAATGAAAGTGCTTTTCCCCAGTCTGTGCCTAGGGCTACTTGAAGAGGAAACAAACCATAGAGACAAAACTGAGAACTAATTTATTTTGTCAAGTTTCAAAGAGCTAGTAAAAACCATGTTGGATTTAGAGTTCCAAATTCATCTATCTATATTGGAGAGAACAGATTGAAACCGAAATACAAAAATTGCTACTGTAGACGAACGCTTCAACCTAGAAGACCAACATTTGGTGAGCCTAGTGGGATTTGTGTACTGATCATCACCAAAAAGTATCATCAAGATTGGGTGAAAAAATATTTGCTGGTATTTCGGAAACTCGTTATTTCTTAGAAGCTTGGCAACCCCTCTCAATGAAAGTGGTTTTCCACAGTCTGTGCCTAGGGCTACTTGAAGAGGAAACAAACCATAGAGACAAAACTGAGAACTCCATTATTTTGTCAAGTTTCAAAGAGCTACTACAAACCATGTTTGATTTAGTGTTCCAAATTCATCTGTCTATATAGGACAGAACAGAGTGAAACCTAAAAATAAAAACTGCTACTGAAAACAAACGCATCAACCTAGAAGAACAAAGTTTGGTGAGTCAAGTGGGATTTGTGTACTGATCATTAGCACCAAGTATCATCAAGATTGGGTGAAAAAATATTTGCTGGTATTTCGGAAACTCTAATTTCTTGGAAGCTTGGCAACGCCTCTCAATGAAAGTGCTTTCCACAGTCTGTGCCTAGGGCTACTTGAAGAGGAAACAAACCATAGAGACAAAACTGAGAACTCCTTTATTTTGTCAAGTTTCAAAGAGCTACTACCATCCATGTTGGATTTAGAGTTCCAAATTAATCTATCCATATAGGAGAGAACAAATTAAAACCTAAATGTAATAATTGCTACTGTAGACTAACACTTCAACCTAGAAGAACAAAATTTAGTGAGCCAAGTGGGATTTGTGTACTGATCATCACCACCAAGTATCAACAAGATTGGATGAATAAATATTTGCTGGTATTTCGGAAACTCGTTATTTCTTAGAAGCTTGGCAACCCCTCTCAATGAAAGTGCTTTTCCACAATCTGTGCATACGGCTACTTGAAGAGGAAACAAACCATAGAGACAAAACCGAGAACTCCTTTATTTTGTCAAGTTTCAAAGACCTACTACAAACCATGTTGGATTTAGAGTTCCAAATTCATCTATCTTTATAGCAGAGAATAGAGTGAAACGTAAATATTAAAACTGCTACTGTAGACGAACGATTCAACCTAGAAGAACAAAATATGGTGAGCCAAGTGGGATTTGTGTACCGATCATTACCACCACGTATCATAAACATTGGGTGAAAAAATATTTGCTGGTATTTCGGAAACTCGTAATTTCTTGGAAGCTCGGCAACCCCTTTCAATGAAAGTGCTTTTCCACATTCTCTGCTTAGGGCTACATGAAGCGGAAACAAATCATAGAGACAAAACTGAGAACTCCTTTACTTTGTCAAGTTTCAAAGAGCTACTATAAACCATATTGGATTTAGAATTCCAAATTCATCTATCTATATAGGAGAACAGAGTGAAACCTAAATATAAAAACGCCTACTGTAGATGAACGCTTAAACCTAGAAGAACAAAATTTGGTGAGCCAAGAGGGATTTGTGTACAGATCATTCAAAACAAGTGTCATCGAGATTGCGTGAAAAAATATTTGCTGGTATTTCGGAAACACGTTATTTCTTAGAAGTTGGCAACCCCTCTCAATGAAAGTGCTTTTCCACCGTCTGTGCCTAAGGCTACTTGAAGAGGAAACAAACCATAGACACAAAACTGAGAACTCCTTTATTTTGTCAAGTTTCAAATAGCTACTACAAACCATGTTGAATTTAGAGTTCCAAATTCATCTATCTATATAGGAAGAACAGAGTAAAACGTAAAAATAAAAAATGCTACTGTAGACGAATGCTTCAACCTAGAATAACAAAGTTTGGTGAGCCAAGTGGGATTTGTGTACTTGTCCTTACCACTAAGTATCATAAAGATTGGGTGAAAAAATATTTGCTAGTATTTCGGAAACTCATTATTTCTTAGAAGCTTGGCAACCCTTCTCAATGAAAGTGCTTTTCCACAGTCTGTGCCTAGGGCTACTTGAAGAGGAAACAAACCATAGATACAAAACTGAGAACTAATTTATTTTGTCGAGTTTCAAAGAGCTAGTAAAAACCATGTTGGATTTAGAGTTCCAAATTCATCTATCTATATTGGAGAGAACAGATTGAAACCGAAATATAAAAATTACTACTGTAGACGAACGCTTCAACCTAGAAGACCAACATTTTTTGAGCCAAGTGGGATTTGTGTACTGATCATCACCAAAAAGTATCATCAAGATTGGGTGAAAAAATATTTGCTGGTATTTCGGAAACTCGTTATTTCTTAGAAGCTTGGCAACCCCTCTCAATGAAAGTGCTTTACCACAGTCTGTGCCTAGGGCTACTTGAAGAGGAAACAAACCATAAAGACAAAACTGAGAACTCCATTAGTTTGTCAAGTTTCAAAGAGCTACTACAAACCATGTTGGATTTAGAGTTCCAAATTCATCTATCTATATAGCAGAGAACAGAGTGAAACCTAAATATAAAAACTGCTACTGTAGACGAACGCTTCAACATAGAAGAAGAAAATTTGGTGAGCCAAGTGGGATTTGTGTACTTGACATTACCACCAAATATCATCATTGGATGAAAAAATATTTGCTGGTATTTCGGAAACTCGTTATTTCTTAGAAGCTTGGCAACCCCCCTCAATGAAAGTGCTTTTCCACAGTCTGTACCTAGGGCTACTTGAAGAGGAAACACACCATAGAGACAAAACTGAGAACTCCTTTATTTTGTCAAGTTTCGAAGAGCCACTACAAACCATGATTGATTTAGAGTTCCAAATTCATCTATCTATATAGCAGAGAACAGAGTGAAACCTAAATATAAAAACTGCTGCTGTAGACAAACGTTTCAACCTAGAAGAACAAAATTGGGTGAGCCAAGTGTGATTTGTGTACTGATCATTACCACCAAGTATCATCAAGATTGGGTGAAAAAATATTTGCTGGTATTTTGGAAACTCGTAATTTCTTGGAAGCTTGGCTACCCCTCTCAATGAAATTGATTTTTTACAGTCTCTGCTTAGGGCTACTTGAAGCGGAAACATATCATAGAGACAAAACTGACAACTCCTTTATTTTGTCAAGTTTCAAAGAGCTACTACAAACCATGTAGGATTTCGCGTTCCAAATTCATCTATCTATATAGGAGAGAACAGTGTGAAACCTAAAAATAAAAACTGCTACTGTAAACGAACGCTTCAACATAGAAGAACAAAATTTGGTGAGCCAAGTGGGATTTGTGGACTTGTCATTCCCACCACGTATCATCAAGTTTGGGTGAAAAAATATTTGCTGGTATTTCGGAAACTCGTTATTTCTTAGAAGCTTGGCAACCCCTCTCAATGAATGTGCATTTCCACAGTCTCTGCTTAGGGCTACTTGAAGCGGATACAAATCATAGAGACAAAACTGAGAACTCCTTTATATTGTCTTGTTTCAAAGAGCTCCTACAAACCATGTTGGATTTAGAGTTCCAAATTCAACTATCTATATAGCAGAGAACAGAGTGAAAAATAAATATAAAAACTGCTACTGTAGACGAACGCTTCAACCTAGAAGTACAAAATTTGGTGAGCCAAGTGTGATTTGTGTACTTGTCATTACCACCAAATATCATCATTTAATGAAAAAATATTTGCTGGTATTTCGGAAACTCGTTATTTCTTAGAAGCTTGGCAACCCCCCTCAATGAAAGTGCTTTTCCACAGTCTGTACCTAGGGCTACTTGAAGAGGAAACACACCATAGAGACAAAACTGAGAACTCCATTATTTTGTCAAGTTTCGAAGAGCCACTATAAACCATGATTGATTTAGAGTTCCAAATTCATCTATCTATATAGCAGAGAACAGAGTGAAACCTAAATATAAAAACTGCTGCTGTAGATGAACGTTTCAACCTAGAAGAACAAAATTTGGTGAGCCAAGTGTGATTTGTGGACTTGTCATTACCACCACGTATCATCAAGATTGGGTGAAAAAATATTTGCTGGTATTTCGGAAACTCGTAATTTCTTGGAAGCTTGGCAATCCCTCTCAATGAAAGTGCTTTTCCACAGTCTAGCTTAGGGCTACTTGAAGTGGATACAAACCATAGAGACAAAACTGAGAACTCCTTTATTTTGTCAAGTTTCAAGGAGCTACTACAAACCATGTTTGATTTAGTGTTCCAAATTCATCAATCTATATAGGACAGAACAGAGTGAAACCTAAAAATAAAAACTGCTACTGAAAACGAACGCATCAACCTAGAAGAACAAAATTTGGTGAGTCAAGTGGGATTTGTGTACTGATCATTACCACCAAGTATCATCAAGATTGGGTGAAAAAATACTTGCTGGTATTTCGAAAACTCTAATTTCTTGGAAGCTTGGCAAAGCCTCTCAATGAAAGTGCTTTTCCACATTCTGTGCCTAGGGCTACTTGAAGAGGAAACAAACCATAGAGACAAAACAGAGAACTCCTTTATTTTGTCAAGTTTCAAAGAGCTACTACAAACCATGTTGGATTTAGAGTTCCAAATTCCTCTATCTTTATAGCAGAGAATATAGTGAAACCTAAATATAAAAACTGCTACTGTAGACGAACGCTTCAACCTAGAAGAACAAAATTTAGTGAGCCAAGTGGGATTTGTGTACTGATCATCACCACCACGTATCATAAACATTGGGTGAAAAAAAATTTGCTGGTATTTCGGAAAATCGTAATTTCTTGGAAGCTCGGCAACCCCTTTCAATGAAAGTGCTTTTCCACAGTCTCTGCTTAGGGCTACATGAAGCGGAAACAAATCATAGAGACAAAACTGAGAACTCCTTTACTTTGTCAAGTTTCAAAGATCTACTACAAACAATATTGGATTTAGAATTCCAAATTCATCTATCTATATAAGAGAGACAGAGTGAAACCTAAATATAAAAACTGCTATTGTAGACGAATGCTTAAACCTAGAAGAACAAAATTTGGTGAGCCAAGTGGGATTTGTGTACCGTTCATTACCACCACGTATCATCAACATTGGGAGACAAAATATTTGCTGGTATTTCGGAAACTCTTGATTTCTTGGAAGCTTGGCAACCCCTTTCAATGAAAGTGCTTTTCCACAGTCTCTGCTTAGTGCTACATGAAGCTGAAACAAATCACAGAGACAAAACTGAGAACTCCTTTACTTTGTCAAGTTTCAAGAGCTACTACAAACCATATTGGATTTAGAATTCCAAATTCATCTATCTATATAAGAGAGACAGAGTGAAACCTAAATATAAAAACTGCTACTGTAGACAAACGCTTAAACCTAGAAGAACAAAATTTGGTGAGCCATGTGGGATTTGTGTACAGATCATTACCACCAAGTGTCATCAAGATTGCGTGAAAAAATATTTGCTGGTATTTTGGAAACTCGTTATTTCTTAGAAGCTTGGCAACCCCTCTAAATGAAAGTGCTTTTCCACCGTCTGTGCCTATTGCTACTTGAAGAGGAAACAAACCATAGAGACAAAACTGAGAACTCCTTTATTTTGTCAAGTTTCAAAGAGCTACTACAAATCATGTTGGATTTAGAGTTCCAAATTCATCTATCTATATAGCAGAGAACAGAGTGAAACCTAAATATCAAAACTGCTACTGTAGTCGAACGCTTCAACCTAGAAGAACAAAATTTGGTGAGCCAAGTGGGATTTGTGTACCGATCATTACCACCACGTATCATCAACATTGGGAGACAAAATATTTGCTGGTATTTCGGAAACTCATGATTTCTTGGAAGCTTGGCAACCCCTTTCAATGAAAGTGCTTTTCCACAGTCTCTGCTTAGTGCTACATGAAGCTCAAACAAATAATAGAGACAAAACTGAGAACTCCTTTACTTTGTCAAGTTTCACAGAGCTACTACAAACCATTTTGGATTTAGAGTTCCAAATTCATCTATCTATATAGGAGAGAACAGAGTAAAACGTAAAAATAAAAACTGCTACTGTAGACGAATGCTTCAACCTAGAAGAACAAAGTTTGGTGAGCCAAGTGGGATATGTGTACTTGTCCTTACCTCCAAGTATCATAAAGATTGGGTGAAAAAATATTTGCTGGTATTTCGGAAACACGTTATTTCTTAGAAGCTTGGCAACCCCTCTCAATGAAAGTGCTTTTCCACAGTCTGTGCCTAGGGCTACTTGAAGAGGAAACAAACCATAGAGACAAAACTGAGAACTCCTTTATTTTGTCAAGTTTCAAAGAGCTACTACAAACCATGTTGGATTTAGAGTTAAAATTCATGTATCTATATTGGAGAGAACAGATTGAAACAGAAATATAAAAATTGTGAACGCTTCAACCTAGAAGAACAAAATTTGGTGAGCCAAGTGGAATTTGTTTACTGATCATCACCAAAAAGTATCATCAAGATTGGGTGAAAAAATATTTGCTGGTATTTCGGAAACTCGTTACTTCTTAGAAGCTTGGCAACCCCTCTCAATGAAAGTGGTTTTCCACAGTCTGTGCCTAATGCTACTTGAAGAGGAAACAAACCATAGAGACAAAACTGAGAACTCCATTATTTTGTCAAGTTTCAAAGAGCTACTACAAACCATGTTGGATTTAGAGTTCCAAATTCATCTATCTATATAGCAGAGAACAGAGTGAAACCTAAATATAAAAACTTCTACTGTAGACGAACGCTTCAACCTAGAAGAACAAAATTTGGTGAGCCAAGTGGGATTTGTGTACCAATCATTACCACCACGTATCAACAACATTGGGAGACAAAATATTTGCTGGTATTTCGGAGACTCGTAATTTCTTGGAAGCATGGCAACCCCTTTCAATGAAAGTGCTTTTCCACATTCTCTGCTTAGTGCTACATGAAGCTGAAACAAATCATAGAGACAAAACTGAGAACTCCTTTACTTTGTCAAGTTTCACAGAGCTACTACAAACCATGTTGGATTTAGAGTTCCAAATTCATCTATCTATATAGCAGAGAGCAGAGTGAAACCTAAATATAAAACTGCTACTGTAATCGAACGCTTCATCCTAGAAGAACAAAATTTGGTGAGCCAAGTGGGATTTGTGTACTTGTCATTACCACCAAATAATATCATTGGATGAAAAAATATTTGCTGGTATTTCGGAAACTCGTTATTTCTTAGAAGCTTGACAACCCCTCTCAATGAAAGTGCTTTTCCACAGTCTGTGCCTAGGGCTACTTGAAGAGGAAACAAACCATAGAGACAAAACTGAGAACTCCTTTATTTTGTCAAGTTTCGAAGAGCCACTACAATCCATGATGGATTTAGTTTCAAATTCATCTATCTATATAGCAGAGAACAGAGTGAAACCTAAATATAAAAACTGCTACTGTAGACGAACGCTTAAACCTAGAAGAACAAAATTTGGTGAGCCAAGTGGGATTTGTGGACTTGTCCTTACCTCCAAGTATCATAAATATTGGGTGAAAAAATATTTGCTGGTATTTCGGAAACACGTTATTTCTTAGAAGCTTGGCAACCCCTCTCAATGAAAGTGCTTTTCCACAGTCTTTGCCTAGGGCTACTTGAAGAGGAAACAAATAATAGAGAAAAAACTGAGAACTCCTTTATTTTGTCAAGTTTCAAAGAACTACTACAAACCATGTTGGATTTAGAGTTCCAAATTCGTCTATCTATATAGGAGAGAACATAGTGAATCCTAAATATAAAAACTGCTACTGTAGACGAACACTTCAACCTAGAAGAACAAAATTTGGTGAGCCAAGTGGGATTTGTGGACTTGTCATTAACACCACGTATCATCAGGATTGGGTGAGAAAATATTTGCTGGTATTTCAGAAACTCGTTATTTCTTAGAAGCTTGGCAACCCCTCTCAATGAAAGTGCTTTTCCACAGTCTGTGCCTAGGGCTAGGTGAATAGGAAACAAATCAAAGAGACAAAACTGAGAACTACTATATTTGTCTTATTTCAAAGAGCTACTGCAAACCATGTTGGATTTAGAGTTCCAAATTCATCTATCTATAGGAGAGAACAGAGAGAAACCTAAAAATAAAAACTGCTACTGTAGACGAACGCTTCAAACTACAAGAACAAAATCTGGTGAGCCAAGTGCGATTTGATAACTGATCATTACCACAAAGTATCATCAAGATTGGGTGAAAAAATATTTGCTGGTATTTCGGAAACTCGTTATTTCTTAGAAGCTTGGCAACACCTCTCAATGAAAGTGCTTTTCCACAGTCTTTGCCTAGGGCTACTTGAAGAGAAAACAAACCTTAGAGACAAAATTTAGAAATCCTTTATTTTGTCAAGTTTCAAAGAGCTACTACAAGCCATGTTGGATTTAGAGTTCCAAATTCATCTATCTATAGGAGAGAACAGAGAGAATCCTAAATATAAAAACTGCTACTGTAGACGAACGCTTCAACCTAGAAGAACAAAATTTGGTGAGCCACGTGAGATTTTTGTACTGATCATTACCACCAAGTATCATCAAGATTGGGTGAAAATATATTTGCTGGTATTTTGGAAATCGTAATTTCTTGGAAGCATTCATCCTCCTTCAATGAAAGTGCTTTTTCACAGTCTCTGCTTAGGGCTACTTGAAGAGGAAACAAACCATAGAGACAAAACTGAGAACTCCTTTATTTTGTCAAGTTTCAAAGAGCTACTGGAAACCATGTTGGATTTAGAGTTCCAAATTCATCTATCTTTATAGGAGAGAACAGAGTGAAACCTAAAAATAAAAACTGCTACTGTAAACGAACGCTTCAACCTAGAAGAACAAAATAAAGTGAGCCAAGTGGGAATTGTGTACTGATCATTACCACCAAGTATCAGCAAGATTGGGTGAAAGAATATTTGCTGGTATTTCGGAAAATCGTTATTTCTTAGAAGCTTGGCAACCCCTCTCAATAAAAGGGCTTTTCCCCCGTCTGTGCCTAGGGCTACTTGAAGAGTAAACAAATCATAGAGACAAAACTGAGAACTCCTTTATTTTGTCAAGTATCAAAGAGCTACTACACACCATGTTTGATTTATAGTTCCAAATTCATCTATCTATATAGGAGAGAACAGAGGGAAACCTAAATATATAAACTTCTACTGTAAACCAACGCTTCTACCTAGAAGAACAAAATTTGGTGAGTCAAGAGTGATTTGTGTACCGATCCTTACCACCAAGTATCATCAAGATTGGGTGAAAAAATATTTGCTGGTATTTCAGAAACTTGTTATTTCTTAGAAGCTTGGAAACACCCTCAAGGAAAGTGCTTTTCCACAGTCTGTGCCTAGGGCTACTTGAAGAGGAAACAAACCATAGAGACAAAACTGAGAACTCCTTTATTGTGAACTTTCACAGAGCTACTACAAACCATGTTTGATTTAGTGTTTCAAATTCATCTATCAATATAGGAAAGAACAGAGTGAAACCTAAAAATAAAAACTGCTACTGAAAACGAATGCATCAACCTAGAAGAACAAAATTTGGTGAGTCAAGTGGGATTTGTGTACTGATCATTGCCACCAAGTATCATCAAGATTGGGTGAAAAAATTTTTGCTGGTATTTCAGAAACTCGTAATTTGTTGGAAGCTTGGCAACCCCTCTCAATGAAAGTGCTTTTCCACAGTCTGTGCCTAGGGCTACTTGAAGAGGAAACAAACCATAGAGACAAATCTGAGAACTCCTTTATTTTGTCAAGTTTCAAAGAGCTACTACAAACCATGTTGGATTTAGAGTTCCAAATTCATCTATCTTTATAGCAGAGAATAGAGTGAAACCTAAATATAAAAACTGCTACTGTAGACGAACACTTCAACCTAGAAGAACAAAATTTGGTGAGCCAAGTTTGATTTGTGTACTGATCATTACGTGCAAGTATCATCAAGATTGGGTGAAAAAATATTTGCTGGTATTTCGGAAACTCGTAATTTCTTGGAAGCTTGGCAACCCCTCTCAATGAAAGTGCTTTTCCACAGTCTCTGCTTAAGGCTACTTGAAGTGGAAACAAATCATAGAGACAAAACTGAGAACTCCTTTATTTTGTCAAGTTTCAAAGAGCTACAACAAACCATGTTCGATTTAGAGTTCCAAATTCATCTATCAATATCGGAGAGAACAGAGTGAAACCTAAAAATAAAAACTGCTACTCTAAACGAACACTTCAACTTCGAAGAACAAAATTTGGTGAGCCAAGTGGGATTTGTGGACTTGTCATTACCACCACGTATCATCAAGATTGGGTGAAAAAATATTTGCTGGTATTTCGGAAACTCGTAATTTCTTGGAAGCTTGGCAACCCCTCTCAATGAAAGTGCTTTTCCACAGTCTCTGCTTAGGGCTACTTGAAGGGGATACAAACCATAGAGACAAAACTGAGAACTCCTTTATTTTCTCAAGTTTCAAAGAGCTACTACAAAACATGTTGGATTTAGTGTTCCAAATTCATCTATCTATATAGGACAGAACAGAGTGAAACCAAAAAATAAAAACTGCTACTGAAAACTAACGCATCAACCTAGAAGAACAAAATTTGGTGAGTCAAGTGAGATTTGTGTACTGATCATTACCACCAAGTATCATCAAGATTGGGTGAAAAAATATTTGCTGGTATTTCGGAAACTCGTAATTTCTTGGAAGCTTGGCCACCCCTCTCAATGAAAGTGCTTTTCCACAGTCTGTGCCTAGTGCTACTTGAAAAAGAAACAAACCATAGAGACAAAACTGAGAACTCCTTTATTTTGTCAACTTTCGAAGAGCCACTAAAAACCATGATTGATTTAGAGTTCCAAATTCATCTATCTATGTAGCAGAGAACAGAGTGAAACCTAAATATAAAAACTGCTGCTGTAGACGAACGTTTCAACCTAGAATAACAAAATTTGGTGAGCCAAGTGGGATTTGTGTACTGATCATCACCCCCAAGTATCAACAAGATTGGATGAATAATGGGTGAAAAAATATTTGCTGGTATTTCGGAAACTCGTAATTTCTTGGAAGCTTGGCAAGCAATCTCAATGAAAGTGCTTTTCCACAGTCTCTGCTTAGGGCTACACTGAAGAGGAAACAAATCATAGAGACAAATCTGAGAACTCTTTTATTTTGTCAAGTTTCAAAGAGCTACTACAAACCATGTTGGATTTAGGGTTCCAAATTCATCTATCTATATAGGAGAGAACAGAGTGAAACCTAAAAATAAAAACTGCTACTGTAAAGGAACGCTTCAATCTAGAAGAACAAAATTGGTGAGCCAAGTGGGATTTGTGTACTGATCATTACCACCAAGTATCATCAAGATTCGGTGAAAAAATGTTTGCTGGTATTTCGGAAACTCGTTATTTCTTAGAAGCTTGGCAACCCCTCTCAATGAAAGTGCTTTTCCACAGTATGTGCCTAGGACTACTTGAACAGGAAACAAAACAGAGACAAAACTGAGAACTACTTTATTTTGTCAAGTTTCAAAGAGCTACTGCAAACCATGTTGGATTTAGAGTTCCAAATTCATCTATCTATATAGGAGAGAACAGAGGGAAACCTAAAAATAAAAACTGCTTCTGAAAATGAACGCATTAACCTAGAAGAACAAAATTTGGTGAGCCAAGTGGGATTTGTGTACCGATCACTACCACCAAGTATCATCAAAATTCTGGTGAAAAAATATTTGCTGGTATTTCAGAAACTCGTAATTTCATGGAAGCTTGGCAACCCCTCTCAATGAAAGTGCTTTTCCACCGTCTGTGCCTAGGGCTACTTGAAGAGGCAACAAACCATAGAGACAAAACTAAGAACTCCTTTATTTTGTCAAGTTTCAAAGAGCTACAGCTAACCATGTTGGATTTACAGTTCCAAATTCATCTATCTATATAAGAGAGAACAGAGTGAAACCTAAAAATAAAAACTGCTACTGTAAACGAACGCATCAACCTACAAGAACAAAATTTGGGGTGCCAAGTGGGATTTGTGTACATGTCATTACCACAACGTATGATGAACATTGGGTGAAAAAATATTTGCTGGTATTTCGGAAACTCGTAATTTCTTGGAAGCTTGGCAACCCCTTTCAATGAAAGTGCTTTTCCACAGTCTCTGCTGAGGGCTACATGAAACGGAAACAAATCATAGAGACAAAACTGAAAACTCCTTTATTTTGTCAAGTTTCAAAGAGCTGCTACAAACCATGTTGGATTTAGAGTTCCAAATTCATCTATCAATATAGGAGAGAACAGAGTGCAACCTAAAAATGAAAACTGCTACTGTAAACGAAAGGTTCCACCTACAAGAACAAAATTTGGTGAGCCAAGTGGGATTTGTGGACTTGTCATTACCAACACATATCATCAAGTATTGGGTGAAAAAAAATTTGCTGGTATTTCGGAAAGTCGTATTTTCTTGGAAGCTTGGCAACCCCTCTCAATGAAAGTGCTTTTCCACTTTCTGTGCCTCGGGATACTTGAAGAGGAAACAAACCATAGATTCAAAACTGAGAACTCCTTTATTTTGTCAAGTTTAAAAGAGCTACTAAAAACCATGTTGGATTTAGAGTTCCAAATTCATCTATCTTTATAGCAGAGAACAGAGTGAAACCTAAATATAAAAACTGCTACAGTAGACGAACGCTTCAACCTAGAAGAACAAAAGTTGGTGAGCCAAGTTGGATTTGTGTACCGATCATTACCACCAAGTATCATCAAGATTGGGTGAAAATAATTTTGCTGGTATTTCCGAAACTCGTAATTTCTTGGAAGCTTGGCAACCACTCTCAATGAAAGTGCTTTTCCACAGTCTCTGCTTAGGGCTCCTTGAAGCGGAAACAATTCATAGAGACAAAACTGAGAACTCCTTTATTTTGTCAAGTTTCAAGGAGTTACTACAAACCATGTTGGATTCAGTGTTCCAAATTCATCTATCTATATAGGAGAGAACAGAGTGAAACCTAAAAATAAAAACTGCTACTGTAGACGAATGCTTCAACATAGAAGAACAAAAGTTGGTGAGCCAAGTGGGAATGTGTACTTGTCCTTACCACCAAGTATCATCAAGATTGGGTGAAAAAATATTTGCTGGTATTTTGGAAACTCGTAATTTCTTGGAAGCTTGGCAACCCCTCTCAATGAAAGTGCTTTTCCACAGTCACTGCTTAGGGCTATTTGAAGCGGAAACAATTCATAGAGACAAAACTGAGAACTCCTTTATTTTGTCAAGTTTCAAAGAGCTACTACGAACCATGTTGGATTTAGAGTTCGAAATTCATCTATCTATATAGGAGAGAACAGAGTGAAACCTAAATATAAAAACTGCTAAGGTAGACGAACGCTTAAACCTAGAAGAACAAAATTTGGTGAGCTAAGTGGTATTTGTTTACTGATCATCACCACCAAGTATCATCAAGATTGGGTGAAAAAATATTTGTTGGTATTTCGGAAACTCGTTATTTCTTAGAAGCTTGGCAACACCTCTCGATTAAAGTGCTTTTCCACATTCTGTGCCTAGGGCTACTTGAAGAGCAAACAAACCAAAGAGGCAAAACTGAGAACTCCTTTATTTTGTCAAGTTTCAAAGAGCTACTACAAACCATGTTGGATTTAGAGTTCCAAATTCATCTATCTATATAGGAGAGAACAGAGGGAAACCTAAATAAAAAAACTGCTACTGTAGACGAATGCTTGAACCTAGAAGAACAAAATTTGGTGAGCCAAGTGGGATTTGTGTACTGATCATTACCACCAAGTATCATCAACATTGGGTGAAAAATTATTTGCTGGTATTTCGGAAACTCGTAATTTCTTGGAAACTTTTCAACCCCTCTCAATGAAAGTGCTTCTCCAAAGTCAGGGCCTAGGGCTACTTGAAAGGAAACAATCCATAGAGACAAAACAATGAACTCCTTTATTTTGTCAAGCTTCAAAGAGCTAATACAAACCATGTTGGATTTAGAGTTCCAAATTCATCTATCTATATAGGAGAGAACAGAAGGAATCCTAAATATAAAAACTGCTACAGTAGACGAACGCTAGAACCTAGAAGAACAAAATTTGGTGAGCCAAGTGGGAATTGTGTAATTGTCCTTACCACCAAGTATCATCAAGATTGGGTGAAAAAATATTTGCTGGTATTTCGGAAACTCGTTATTTCTTAGAAGCTTGGCAACCCCTCTCAATGAAAGTGCTTTTCCACAGTCTCTGCTTAGGGCTACTTGAAGGGGATACAAACCATAGAGACAAAACTGAGAACTCCTTTATTTTCTCAAGTTTCAAAGAGCTACTACAAAACATGTTGGATTTAGTGTTCCAAATTCATCTATCTATATAGGAGAGAACAGAGGGAAACCTAAAAATAAAAACTGCTATTGAAAACGAAGCATCATCCTAGAAGAACAAAATTTGGTGAGTCAAGTGGGATTTGTGTACCGATCATTACCACCAAGTACCATCAAGATTGGGTGAAAAAATATTTGCTGGTATTTCGGAAACTCCTAAATTCTTGGAAGATTGGCAACCCCTCTCAATGAAAGTGCTTTTCCACAGTGAGTGCCTAGGGCTACATGAAGAGGAAACAATCCATAGAGACAAAACTAAGAACTCCTTTATTTTGTCAAGTTTCAAAGAGCTACTACAAACCATGTTGGATTTAGAGTTCCAAATTCATCTATCTATATAGGAGAGAACAGAGTGAAACCTAAAAATTAAAAACTATTACTGTAAACGAACGCTTCACCTAGAAGAACAAAATTTGGTGAGCCAAGTGGATTTGTGTACTGATCATTACCACCAAGTAAAATCAAGATTCGGTGAAAAAATATTTGCTGGTATTTCGGAACCTCGTTATTTCTTAGAAGCTTGGCAACCCGTCTCAATGAAAGTGCTTTTCCACAGTCAGTGCATTAGACTACTTGAAGAGGAAACAAAACATAGAGACAAAACTGAGAACTACTTTATTTTATCAAGTTTCAAAGAGCTACTGCAAACCATGTTATATTTAGATGTCCAAATTCATCTATCTATATAGGAGAGAACAGAGGGAATCCTAAATATAAAAACTGCTACAGTAGACGGACGCTTCAACCTAGAAGAACAAAATTTGGTGAGCCAAGTGGGATTTGTGTACTTGTCCTTACCACCAAATATCATCAAGATTGGGTGAAAAAATATTTGCTGGTATTTCGGAAACTTGTTATTTCTTAGAAGCTTGGCAACCCCTCTCAATGAAAGTGCTTTTCCACAGTCTGTGCCAGGGTTACTTGAAGAGGAAACAAACCATAGATACAAAACTGAGAACTCCTTTATTTTGTCAAGTTTCAAAGAGCTACTGCAAACCATGTTGGATTTAGAGTTCCAAAATCATCTATCTATATAGGAGAGAACAGAGGGAAACCTAAAAATAAAAACGGCTATTGAAAACGAACGCATCATCCTAGAAGAACAAAATTTGGTGAGTCAAGTGGGATTTGTGTACCGATCATTACCACCAAGTATCATCAAGATTGGGTGAAAAAATATTTGCTGGTATTTCGGAAACTCGTTCTTTCTTAGAAGCTTGGCCACCCCTCTCAATGAAAGTGCTTTTCCACAGTGTGCCCAGGACTACTTGAAGAGGAAACAAACCATAGATACAAAACTGAGAACTCCTTTATTTTGTCAAGTTTCAAAGAGCTACTGCAAACCATGTTGGATTTAGAGTTCGAAATTAATCTATCTATATAGGAGAGAACAGAGTGAAACCTAAAAATAAAAACTGCTATTGTAAACGAACGCTTCAACCTAGAAGAACAAAATTTGGTGAGCCAAGTGGGATTTGTGTACTGATTATTACCACCAAGTATCATCAAGATTCGGTGAAAAAGTATTTGCTGGTATTTCGGAAACTCGTTATTTCTTAGAAGCTTGGCAACCCCACTCAATGAAAGTGCTTTTCCACAGTCTGTGCCAAGGTCTACTGAAGAGGAAACAAAACATAGAGACAAAACTGAGAACTACTTTATTTTGTCAAGTTTCAAAGAGCTACTGCAAACCATGTTGGATTTAGAGTTCCAAATTCATCTATCTATATAGGAGAGAACAGAGGGAAAACTAAATATAAAAACTGCTACAGTAGATGAACGCTTCTACCTAGAAGAACAAAATTTGGTGAGCCAAGTGGAATTTGTGTACTGATCATTACCACCAAGTATCATCAACATTGGGTGAAAAAATATTTGCTGGTATTTCGGAAACTCGTTATTTCTTAGAAGCTTGGCAAACCCTCTCAATGAAAGTGCTTTTCCACCGTCTGTGCCTATGGCTACTTGAAGAGAAAACAAACCATAGAGACAAAACTGAGAACTCCTTTATTTTATCAAGTTTCAAAGAGCTACAACAAACCATGTTGGATTTAGAGATCCAAATTCATCTATCTATATAGGAGAGAACAGAGTGAAACCTAAAACTAAAAACTGCTACTGTAAACAAACGCATCAACCTAGAAGAACAAAATTTGGTGAGTCAAATAGGATTTGTGTACCGATCATTACCACCAAGTATCATCAAGATTGGGTGATAAAATATTTGCTGGTATTTCAGAAACTCGTAATTTCTTGGAAGCGTGGCAACCCCTCTCAATTAAAGTGCTTTTCCACCATCTGTGCCTAGGGCTACTTGAAGAGAAACAAACCATAGAGACAAAACTGAGAACTCCTTTATTTTGTCAAGTTTCAAAGAGCTACTACAAACCATGTTGGAATTAGAGTTCCAAATTCATCTATCTAAATAGGAGAGAACAGAGTGAAACCTAAAAGTAAAAACTGCTACTGTAAAAGAACGCATCAAGCTAGAAGAACAAAATTTCTTGTGTCAAGTGGGATTTGTGTACCGATCATTACCACCAAGTATCATCAAGATTGGGTGAAAAAATATTTGCTGGTATTTCGGAAACTCCTAATTTCTTGGAAGCTTGGCAACCCCTCTCAATGAAAGTGCTTTTCCACAGTCAGTGCATAGATCTACATGAAGAGGAAACAATCCATAGAGACAAAACTATGAACTCCTTTATTTTGTCAAGTTTCAAAGATCTACTACAAACCATGTTGGATTTAGAGTTCCAAATTCATCTATCTATTAGGAGAGAACAGAGTGAAACCTAAAAATTAAAAATCGTTACTGTAAACGAACGCTTCACCTAGAAGAACAAAATTTGGTGAGCCAAGTGGGATTTGTGTACTTGTCCTTACCACCAAGTATCATCAAGATTCGGTGAAAAAATATTTGCTGGTATTTCGGAAACTCGTAATTTCTTAGATGCTTGGCAACCCCTCTCAATGAAAGTGCTTTTCCACCGTCTGTGACTAGGGCTACTGGAAGAGGAAAGAAACCATAGAGACAAAACTGAGATCTCCTTTATATTTTCAAGTTTCAAAGAGCTACTACAAACCATGTTGGATTTAGAGTTCCAAATTCATCGATCTATATATTAGAGAACAGAGTGAAACAAAAATATAAAAACTGCTACAGTAGACGAACGCTTCAACCTAGAAGAACAAAATTTGATGAGCCAAGTGGGATTTTTGTACTGAACATTACCACCAAGTATCATCAACATTGGGTGAAAAAATATTTGCTGGTATTTCGGAAACTCGTAATTTCTTGGAAGCTTGGCAACCCCTCTCAATGAAAGTGCTTTTACACAGTCTACGCTTAGGGCTACTTGAAGAGGAAACAAACCATAGAGACAAATCTGAGAACTCCTTTATTTTGGCTCGTTTCAAAGACCTACTACAACCATGTTGGATTTAGAGTTCCAAATTCATCTATCTATGTAGCAGAGAATAGAGTGAAACCTAAATATGAAAACTGTTACTGTAGACGAACGCTTAAACCTAGAAGAAGAAAAATTGGTGAGCCAATTGGGATTTGTGTACCGATCATTACCACCAAGTATCATCAAGATTGGGTGTAAAAATATTTGCTGGTATTTTGGAAACTCGTAATTTCTTGGAAGCTTGGCAACCCCTCTCAATGAAAGTACTTTTCCACAGTCTCTGCTTAGGGCTACTTGAAGCGGAAACAATTCATAGAGACAAAACTTAGAACTCCTTTATTTTGTCAAGTTTCAAAGAGCTACTACAAACGATATTGGATTTAGAGTTCCAAATTCATCTGTCTATATAGGAGAGAACAGAGTGAAACCTAAATATAAAAACTGCTACTGTAGACGAACGCTTCAACCTAGAAGAAGAAAATTTGGTGAGCCAAGTGGGATTTGTGTACCGATCATTACCACCAACTATCATCAAGATCGGGTGAAACAATATTTGCTGGTATTTCGGAAACTCGTAATTTCTTGGAAGCTTGGAAACCCTCTCAAAGAAAGTGCATTTCCACAGTCAGTGCCTAGGGCTACTTGAAGAGAAAACAATCCATAGAGACAAAACTGAGAACTACTTTATTTTGCCATGTTTCAAAGAGCTACTACAAACCATGTTGGATTAAGTGTTCCAAATTAATCTATCCATATAGGAGAGAACAGAGTGAAACCTAAAAATAAAAACTGCTATTGTAAAGGAACGCTTCAACCTAGAAGAACAAAATTTGGTGAGCCAAGTGGGATTTGTGTACTGATTATTACCACCAAGTATCTTCAAGATTCGGTGAAAAAGTATTTGCTGGTATTTTGGAAACTCGTTATTTCTTAGAAGCTTGGCAACCCCACTCAATGAAAGTGCTTTTGCACAGTCTGATCCAAGGTCTACTTGAAGAGGAAACAAAACATAGAGATAAAACTGAGAACTCCTTTATTTTGTCAAGTTTCAAAGAGCTACTACAAACCATGTTGGATTTAGAGTTCCAAATTCATCTATCTAAATAGGAGAGAACAGAGTGAAACCTAAAAGTAAAAACTGCTACTGTAAACGAACGCATCAAGCTAGAAGAACAAAATTTGTTGAGTCAAGTGGGATTTGTGTACCGATCATTACCACCAATTTCATCAAGATTGGTTGAAAAAATATTTGCTGGTATTTCGGAAACTCATTATTTCTTGGAAGCCTGGCAATCCCTCTCAATGAAAGTGCTTTTCCACAGTCAGTTCCTAGGGCTACTTGAAGAGGAAACAATCCATAGAGACAAAACAAAGAACTCCTTTATTTTGTCAAGTTTAAAAGATCTACTAGAAACCATGTTGGATTTAGAGTTCCAAATTCATCGATCTATATAGTAGAGAACAGAGTGAAACATCAATATAAAACTGCTACAGTAGACGAACGCTTCAACCTAGAAGAACAAAATTTGATGAGCCAAGTTTGATTTGTGTACTGATAATTACCACCAAGTATCATCAACATTGGGTGAAAAAATATTTGCTGGTATTTCGGAAACTCGTAATTTCTTGGAAGCTTGGCAACCCCTCTCAATGAAAGTGCTTTTCCACAGTCTCTGCTTAGGGCTACTTGAAGCAGAAACAATTCATAGAGACAAAACTTAGAACTCCTTTATTTTGTCAAGTTTCAAAGAGCTACTACAAACGATATTGGATTTAGAGTTCCAAATTCATCTGTCTATATAGGAAAGAACAGAGTGAAACCTAAATATAAAAACTGCTACTGTAGACGAACGCTTCAACCTAGAAGAAGAAAATTTGGTGAGCCAAGTGGGATTTGTGTACCGATCATTACCACCAACTATCATCAAGATCGGGTGAAGCAATATTTGCTGGTATTTCGGAAACTCGTAATTTCTTGGAAGCTTGGAAACCCTCTCAAAGAAAGTGCATTTCCACAGTCAGTGCCTAGGGCTACTTGAAGAGAAAACAATCCATAGAGACAAAACTGAGAACTACTTTATTTTGCCATGTTTCAAAGAGCTACTACAAACCATGTTGGATTAAGTGTTCCAAATTAATCTATCTATATAGGAGAGAACAGAGTGAAACCTAAAAATAAAAACTGCTATTGTAAACGAACGCTTCAACCTAGATGAACAAAATTTGGTGAGCCAAGTGGGATTCGTGTACTGATTATTCCCACCAAGTATCATCAAGATTCGGTGAAAAAGTATTTGCTGGTATTTCGGAAACTCGTTATTTCTTAGAAGTTTGGCAACCCCACTCAATGAAAGTGCTTTTCCACAGTCTGTGCCAAGGTCTACTTGAAGAGGAAACAAAACATAGAGACAAAACTGAGAACTCCTTTATTTTGTCAAGTTTCAAATAGCTACTGCAAACCATGTTGGATTTAGAGTTCCAAATTCATCTATCTATATAGGAGAGAACAGAGGGAAACCTAAATATAAAAACTGCTACAGTAGATGAACGCTTCTACCTAGAAGAACAAAATTTGGTGAGCCAAGTGGGATTTGTGTACTGATCATTACCACCAAGTATCATCAACATTGGGTGAAAAAATATTTGCTGGTATTTCGGAAACTCGTTATTTCTTAGAAGCTTGGCAAACCCTCTCAACGAAAGTGCTTTTCCACCGTCTGTGCCTATGGCTACTTGAAAAGAAAACAAACCATAGAGACAAAACTGAGAACTCCTTTATTTTATCAAGTTTCAAAGAGCTACAACAAACCATGTTGGATTTAGAGATCCAAATTTATCTATCTATATAGGAGAGAACAGAGTGAAACCTAAAAGTAAAAACTGCTACTGTAAACTAACGCATCAACCTAGAAGAACAAAATTTGGTGAGTCAAATAGGATTTGTGTACCGATCATTACCACCAAGTATCATCAAGATTGGGTGATAAAATATTTGCTGGTATTTCGGAAACTCGTAATTTCTTGGAAGCGTGGCAACCCCTCTCAATTAAAGTGCTTTTCCACCACCTGTGCCTAGGGCTACTTGAAGAAAAACAAACCATAGAGACAAAACTGAGAACTCCTTTATTTTGTCAAGTTTCAAAGAGCTACTACAAACCATGTTGGATTTAGATTTCCAAATTAATCTATCTATATAGGAGAGAACAGAGTGAAACCTAAAAATTAAAAACTATTACTGTAAACGAACGCTTCACCAAGAAGAACAAAATTTGGTGAGCCAAGTGGGATTTGTGTACTGATCATTACCAAGTATCATCAAGATTCGGTGAAAAAATATTTGCTGGTATTTCGGAAACTCGTTATTTCATAGAAGCTTGGCAACCCGTCTCAATGAAAGTGCTTTTCCACAGTCTGTGCCTTAGACTACTTGAAGAGGAAAAAAAAACATAGAGACAAAACTGAGAACTACTTTATTTTATCAAGTTTCATAGAGCTACTGAATACCATGTTGGATTTAGAGTTCCAAATTCATCTATCTATATAGGAGAGAACAGAAGGAATCCTGAATAAAAAAACTGCTACAGTAGACGAACGCTTGAACCTAGAAGAACAAAATTTGGTGAGCCAAGTGGGATTTGTGTACTTGTCCTTACCACCAAGTATCATCAAGATTGGGTGAAAAAATATTTGCTGGTATTTCGGGAACTCGTTATTTCTTAGAATCTTGGCAACCCCTCTCAATGAATGTGCTTTTCCACAGTCTGTGCCAGGGCTATTTGAAGAGGAAACAAACCATAGATACAAAACTGAGAACTCCTTTATTTTATCAAGTTTCAAAGAGCTACTGCAAACCATGTTGGATTTAGAGTTCCAAATTCATCTATCTATATAGGAGAGAACAGAGGGAAACCTAAAAATAAAAACTGCTATTGAAAACGAACGCATCATCCTAGAAGAACAAAATTTGGTGAGTCAAGTGGGATTTGTGTACCGATCATTACCACCAAGTATCATCAAGATTGGGTGAAAAAATATTTGCTGGTATTTCGGAAACTCCTAATTTCTTGGAAGCTTGGCAACCCCTCTCAATGAAAGTGCTTTTCCACAGTCAGTGCCTAGGGCTACATGAAGAGGAAACAATCCATAGAGACAAAACTAAGAACTCCTTTATTTTGTCAAGTTTCAAAGAGCTACTACAAACCATGTTGGATTTAGAGTTCCAAATTCATCTATCTATATAGGAGAGAACAGAGTGAAACCTAAAAATTAAAAACTATTACGGTAAACGAACGCTTCACCTAGAAGAACAAAATTTGGTGAGCCAAGTAGATTTGTGTACTGATCATTACCACCAAGTAAAATCAAGATTCGGTGAAAAAATATTTGCTGGTATTTCGGAACCTCGTTATTTCTTAGAAGCTTGGCAACCCGTCTCAATGAAAGTGCTTTTCCACAGTCTGTGCCAGGGTTACTTGAAGAGGAAACAAACCATAGATACAAAACTGAGAACTCCTTTATTTTGTCAAGTTTCAAAGAGCTACTGCAAACCATGTTGGATTTAGAGTTCCAAATTCATCTATCTATATAGGAGAGAACAGAGGGAAACCTAAAATTAAAAACTCCTATTGAAAACGAAAGCATCATCCTAGAAGAACAAAATTTGGTGAGTTAAGTGGGATTTGTGTACTGATCATTACCACCAAGTATCATCAAGATTCGGTGAAAAAATATTTGCTGGTATTTCGGAAACTCCTAATTTCTTGGAAGCTTGGCAACCCCTCTCAATTAAAGTGCTTTTCCTCCGTCTGTGCATAGGGCTACTTGAAGAGGAAACAAACCATAGACACAAAACTGAGAACTCCTTTATTTTTTCAAGTTTCAAAGAGCTACTACAAACCATGTTGGATTTAGATTTAAAATTCATCTATCTATATAGGAGAGAACAGAGTGAAACCTAAAATTAAAAACTGCTACTGAAAACGAACGCATCAACCTAGAAGAACAAAATTTGGTCAGTCAAGTTAGATTTGTGTACCGATCATTACCACCAATATCATCAAGATTGGTTGAAAAAATATTTGCTGGTATTTCAGAAACTCGTTATTTCTTAGAAGCTTGGCAACCCCTCTCAATGAAAGTGCTTTTCCACCGTCTGTGCCAAGGGCTACTTGAAGAGGAGACAATCCATAGAGACAAAACTGAGAACTACTTTATTTTCTCAAGTTTCAAAGATCTACTGCAAACCATGTTGGATTTAGAGTTCCAAATTCATCTATCTATATAGGAAAGAACAGAGGCAAACCTAAATATAAAAACTGCAACTGTAGACGAACGCTTCAAACTAGAAGAACAAAATTTGGTGAGCCAAGTGGGATTTGTGCACTTGTCCCTACCACCAAGTATCATCAAGATTGGGTGAAAAAATATTTGCTGGTATTTCGGAAACTCGTTATTTCTTAGAAGCTTGGCAACCCCTCTCAATGAAAGTGCTTATCCACCGTCTGTGCCTAGGGCTACTTGAAGAGGAAACAAAGCATAGAGACAAAACTGAGAACTCCCTTATTTTTTCAAGTTTCAAAGACCTACTACAAACCATGTTGGATTTAGAGTTCCAAATTCATCTATCTATATACGAGAAAACACAGTGAAACCTAAACATAAAAACTGCTACTGTTAACGAACGCTTCAACCTAGAAGAACAAAATTTGGTGAGCCAAGTGGGATTTGTGTACTGATCATTACCACCAAGTATCATCAACATTGGGTGAAAAAATATTTGCTGGTATTTCGGAAACTCGTAATTTCTTGGAATCTTGGCAACCCCTCTCAATGAAAGTGCTTTTCCACCGTCTGTGTCTAGGGCTACTTGAAGAGGAAACAAACCATAGAGACAAAACTGAGAACACCTTTATTTTGTCAAGTTTAAAAGAGCTACTAAAAACCATGTTGGATTTAGAGTTCCAAATTCATCTATCTATATAGCAGAGAACTGAGTGAAACCTAAATATAAAAACTGCTACAGAGACGAACGCTTCAACCTAGAAGAACAAAAGTTTGTGAGCCAAGTTGGATTTGTGTACCGATCATTACCACCAAATATCATCAAGATTGGGTGAAAAAATATTTGCTGGTATTTCGGAAACTCGTAATTTCTTGGAATCTTGGCAACCCCTCTCAATGAAAGTGCTTTTCCACAGTGACTGCTTAGGGCTACTTGAAGCGGAAACAAATCGTAGAGACAAAACTGAGAACTTTTTTATTTTTCAAGTTTCAAAGAGCTACTACGAAACATGTTGGATTTAGAGTTCGAAATTCATCTATCTATATAGGAGAGAACAGAGTGAAACCTAAATATAAAAACTGCTAAGGTAGACGAACGCTTAAACCTAGAAGAACCAAATTTGGTGAGCCAAGTGTGATTTGTTTACTGATCATCACCACCAAGTATCATCAAGATTTGGTGAAAAAATATTTGCTGGTATTTCGGAAACTCGTTATTTATTGGAAGCTTGGCAACCCCTCTCAATGAAAGTGCTTTTCCACAGTCTGTGCCAGGGCTACTTGAAGAGGAAACAAACCATAGAGACAAAACTGAGAATTCCTTTATTTTGTCAAGTTTCAAAGAGCTACTACAAACCATGTTGGATTTAGAGTTCCAAATTCATCTATCTATATAGGAGAGAACAGAGTGAAACCTAAAATTAAAAACTGCTACTGAAAACGAACGCATCAACCTAGAAGAACAAAATTTGGTGAGTCAAGTGGGATTTGTGTACCGATCATTACCACCAATATCATCAAGATTGGTTGAAAAAATATTTGCTTGTATTTCGGAAACTCGTAATTTCTTGGAAGCTTGGCAACCCCTCTCAATGAAAGTGTTTTCCACAGTCAGTGCCTAGGGCTACTTAAAGAGGAAACAAACCATAGAGACAAAACTGAGAACTCCTTTATTTTCTCAAGTTTCAAAGAGCTACAACAAACCATGTTGGATTTAGAGATCCAAATTCATCTATCTATATAGGAGAGAACACAGTGCAACCTAAAAATGAAAACTGCAACAGTAGACGAACGCTTCAACCTAGAAGAACAAAATTTGGTGAGCCAAGTGGGATTTGTGTACTGATCATTACCACCAAGTATCGTCAACATTGGGTGAAAAAATATTTGCTGGTATTTCGGAAACTCGTTATTTCTTAGAAGTTTGGCAACCCCTCTCAATGAAAGTGCTTTTCCACACTCAGTGCCTAGGGCTACTTGAAGAGGAAACAATCCATGAAGACAAAACTGAGAACTCCTTTATTTTGTCAAGTTTCAAAGAGTTACTACAAACCATGTTGGATTTAGAGTTACAAATTCATCTATCTATATAGCAGAGAATAGAGTGAAACCTAAATATAAAAACTGATAGTGTATACGAACTCATCAACCTAGAAGAAGAAAATTTGGTGAGCCAAGTGGGATTTGTGTACTGATCATTACCACCAAGTATCACAAGATTGGGTGTAAAAATATTTGCTGGCATTTTGGAAACTCGTAATTTCTTGGTAGATTGGCGACCCCTCTAAATGAAAGTTTTTTTCCACAGTCTCTGCTTAGGGCTACTTGAAGCGGAAACAAATCATAGAGACAAAACTGAGAACTCCTTTATTTTGTCAAGTTTCATAGAGCTACTACAAACCATGTTGGATTTAGAGTTCCAAATTTATCTATCTATATAGCAGAGAACAGAGTGAAACCTAAATATAAAAACTGCTACTGTAGACGAATGCTTCAACCTAGAAGAACATAATTTGCTGGGCCAAGTGGGATTTGTCTACCAATCATTACCATCACGTATCATCAACCTTGGGTGAAAAAATATTTGCAGGTATTTCGAAAACTCGTTATTTCTTAGAAGCTCAATGAAAGTGTTTTCCACAGTCTGTTCCTAGGGGTACCTGACGAGGAAACAAACCACAGAGACAAAACTGAGAACTCCTTTATTTTGTCATGTTTCAAAGAGCTACTACAAACCATGTTGGATTTAGAGTTCCAAATTCATCTATCTATATAAAAGAGAACAGAGTGAAACCTAAAAATAAAAACTGCTACTGTAAACGAACGCTTCAACCTAGAAGAACAAAATTTGGTGAGCCAAGTGGGATTTGTGGACTTGTCATTACCACCAAGTATCATCAAACTGGGTGAAAAAATATTTGCTGGTATTTCAAAAACTCGTTATTTCTTAGAAGCTTGGCAACCCCACTCAATGAAAGTGCTTTTCCAGCGACTGTCCTTAGGACTACTTGAAGAGGAAACAAACCATAGAGACAAAACTGAAAACTCCTTTATTTTGTCAAGTTTCAAAGAGCTACTACAAACCATGTTGGATTTAGAGTTCCAAATTCATCTATCTATATAGGAGAGAACAGAGTGAAACCTAAATATAAAAACTGCTACTGTAGACGAACGCTTCAACCTAGAAGAACAAAATTTGGTGAGCCAAGTGGGATTTGGGTACCGATCTTCTCCACCAAGTATCATCGAGATTGGGTGAAAAAATATTTGCTGGTATTTTGGAAACTCGTTATTTCTTAGAAGCTTGGCAACCCCTCTCAATGAAAGTGCTTTTCCACAGTCTCTGCTTAGGGCTACTTGAAGCGAAAACAAATCATAGAGACAAAACTGAGAACACCTTCATTTTGTCAAGTTACAAAGAGCTGCTACAAACCATGTTGGATTTAGAGTTCCAAATTCATCTATCTATATAGGAGAGAACAGTGTGAAACCTAAAAATAAAAATTTCTACTGAAAACGAACGCATCAACCTAGAAGAACAAAGTTTGGTGAGTCAAGTGGGATTTGTGTACCGATCATTACCACCAAGTATCATCAAGATTGGGTGAAAAAATATTTGCTGGTATTTCGTAAACTCGTTATTTCTTGGAAGCTTGGCCACCCCTCTCAATGAAAGTGCTTTTCCAACGTTGGTGCCTGGGGCTACTTGAAGAGGAAACAAACCATAGAGACAAAACTGAGAACTACTTTATTTTGTCAAGTTTCAAAGAGCCACTACAAACCATGTTGGATTTAGAGTTCCAAATTCATCTATCTATATATGAGAAAACACAGTGAAACCTAAACATAAAAACTGCTACTGTAGACAAACGCTTCAACCTAGAAGAACAAAATTTGGTGAGCCAAGTGGGATTAGTATACTTGTCCTTACCACCACGTATCATCAACCTTGGGTGACAAAATATTTGCTGGTATTTCGGAAACTCGTAATTTCTTGGAAGCTTGGCAACCCTTTTCAATGAAAGTGCTTTTCCACAGTCTCTGCTTAGGGCTACATGAAGCGGAAACAAATCATAGAGACAAAACTGAGAACTCCTTTACTTTGTCAAGTTTCAAAGAGCTACTACAAACCATATTGTATTTAGAGTTCCAAATTCATCTATCTATAAAGAGAGAAGAGAGTGAAACCTAAATATAAAAACTGCTACTGTAGACGAACGCTTCAACCTAGAAGAACAAAATTTGGTGAGCCAAGTGGGATTTGTGTACTGATCTTTACCACAAATTGTCATCAAGATTGCTTAAAAAAATATTTGCTGGTATTTCGGAAACTCGTTATTTCTTAGAAGCTTGGCAACCCCACTCAATGAAAGTGCTTTTCCACAGTCTGCTCCTAGGGGTACCTGACGAGGAAACAAACCATAGAGACAAAACTGAGAACTCCTTTATTTTGTCATGTTTCAAAGAGCTACTACAAACCATGCTGGATTTAGAGTTCCAAATTCATCTATCTATATAAAAGAGAACAGAGTGAAACCTAAAAATAAAAACTGCTACTGTAAACGAACGCTTCAACCTAGAAGAACAAAATTTGGCGAACCAAGTGGGATTTGTGGACTTGTCATTACCACCAAGTATCATCAAGATTGGGTGAAAAAATATTTGTTGGTATTTCGGAAACTCGTAATTTCTTGGAAGCTTGGCAATCCCTCTCAATGAACGTGCTTTTCCACCGTTTGTGCCTGGGGCTACTTGTAGAGGAAACAAACTATAGAGAAAAAACTAAGAACTCCTTTATTTTGTCAAGTTTCAAAGAGCCACTAGAAACCATGTTGGATTTAGAGTTCCAAATTCATCTATCTATATACGATAGAACAGAGTGAAACCTAAAAATAAAACTGCTACTGTAAACGAACGCTTCAACCTAGAAGAACAAAATTTGGTGAGCCAAGTGGAATTTGTGTACTGATCATTACCACCAAGTATCATCAAGACTCGGTGAAAAAATATTTGCTGATATTTCGGAAACTCGTAATTTCTTGGAAACTTGGCAACCTCTCTCAATGAATGTGCTTTTCCACAGTCACTGCTTAGGGCTACTGGAAGCAGAAACAAATCATAGAGACAAAACTGAAAACTCCTTTATTTTGTCAAGTTTCAAAGAGCTACTGCAAACCATGTTGGATTTAGAGTTCCAAATTCATCTATCTCTATAGGAGAGAACAGAGGGAAACCTATATATATAAACAGCTACAGTAGACGAACGCTTCAACCTAGAAGAACAAAATTTGGTGAGCCAAGTTTGATTTGTGTACTGATCATTACCACCAAGTATCGTCAACATTGGGTGAAAAAATATTTGTTGGTATTTCGGAAACTCGTTATTTTTTAGACGTTTGGCAACCCCTCTCAATGAAAGTGCTTTTCCACCGTCTGTGACTAGGGCTACTTGAAGAGGAAACAAACCATAGAGACAAAACTGAGAACTCCTTTATTTTGTCAAGTTTCAAAGAGCTACTAGGAACCATGTTGGATTTAGAGTTCCAAATTCATCTATCTATATAGCAGAGAACAGAGTGAAACCTAAATATAAAAACTGCTACTGTAGACGAACGCTTCAACCCAGAAAAACAAAATTTGGTGAGCCAAGTGGGATTTGTGTACTGATCATTACCACCAATTGTCATGAAGATTGCTTAAAAAAATATTTGCTGGTATTTCGGAAATTCGTTATGTCTTAGAGCTTGGCAACCCCACTCAATGAAAGTGCTTTTCCACAGTCTGTTCCTAGGGGTACTTGAAAAGGAAACAAACCATTGAGACAAAAATGAGAACTCCTTCATTTTGTCAAGTTTCAAAGAGCTACAACAAACCATATTGGATTTAGAGTTCCAAATTCATCTATCTATATAGGAGAGAACAGAGTGAAACCTAAATATAAAAACTGCTACTGTAGACGAACGCTTCAACCTAGAAGAACAAAATTTGGTGAGCCAAGTGGGATTTGTGTACCGATCTTAACCCCAAGTATCATCGAGTTTGGGTGAAAAAATATTTGTGGTAATTCAGAAATTCGTTATTTCTTAGACGCTTGGCAACCCCTCTCAATGAAAGTGCTTTTCCACAGTCTCTGCTAAGGGCTACTTGAAGCGGAAACAAATCATAGAGACAAAACTGAGAACTTCTTTATTTTGTCAAGTTTCAAAGAGCTACAACAAACCATATTGGATTTAGAGTTCCAAATTCATCTATCTATATAGGAGAGAACAGAGTGAAACCTAAAAATAAAAATTGCTACTGAAAACGAACGCATCAACCTAGAAAAACAAAATTTGGTGAGTCAAGTGGGATTTGTGTACCGATTATTACCACCAAGTATCATCAAGATTGGGTGAAAAAATATTTGCTGGTATTTCGGAAACTCGTAATTTCTTGGAAGCTTGGCAACCCCTCTCAATTAAAGTGCTTTTACAACGTTTGTGCCTGGGGCTACTTGAAGAGGAAACAAACCATAGAGACAAAACTGAGAACTCATTTATTTTGTCCAGTTTCATAGAGCCACTACAAACCATGTTGGATTTAGAGTTCCGAATTCATCTATCTATATACGAGAAAACACAGTGAAACCTAAACATAAAAACTGCTACTGTAGACGAACGCTTCAACCTAGAAGAACAAAATTTGGTGAGCCAAGTGGGATTTGTGTACTTGTCCTTACCACCACGTATCATCAACCTTGGGTGACAAAATATTTGCTGGTATTTCGGAAACTCGTTATATCTTGGAAGCTTGGCAACCCCTTTCAATGAAAGTGCTTTTCCACAGTCACTGCTTAGGGCTGCATAAAGCGGAAACAAATCATAGAGACAAAACTGACAACTCCTTTATTTTGTCAAGTTTCTAAGAGCTACTACAAACCATATTGGATTTAGAGTTCCATATTCATCTATCTGTAAAGAGAACAGAATGAAACCTAAATATAAAAACTGCTACTGTAGACGAACGCTTCAACCTAGAAGAACAAAATTTGGTGAGCCAAGTGGGATTTGTGTACCGATCTTCACCACCAAGTATCATCGAGATTGGGTGAAAAAATATTTGTGGTAATTCAGAAATTCGTTATTTCTTAGAAGCTTTGCAACTCCTCTCAATGAAAGTGCTTTTCCACAGTCTCTGCTTAGGGCTACTTGAAGCGGAAACAAATCATAGAGACAAAATTGAGAACACCTTTATTTTGTCAAGTTACAAAGAGCTGCTACAAACCATGTTGGATTTAGAGTTCCAAATTCATCTATCTATATAGGAGAGAACAGAGTGAAACCTAAAAATAAAAATTGCTACTGAAAACGAACGCATCAACCTAGAAAAACAAAATTTGGTGAGTCAAGTGGGATTGTGTACCGATTATGACCACCAAGTATCATCAAGATTGGGTGAAAAAATATTTGCTGGTATTTTGGAAACTCGTAATTTCTTGGAAGCTTGGCAATCCCTCTCAATGAAAGTGCTTTTCCACCGTTTGTGCCTGGGGCTACTTGTAGAGGAAACAAACTATAGAGACAAAACTAAGAACTCCTTTATTTTGTCAAGTTTCAAAGAGCTACTACAAACTATGTTGGATTTAGAGTTCCAAATTCATCTATCTATATAGCAGAGAAAAGAGTGAAACCTAAATATAAAAACTGCTACTGTAGACGAACGCTTCAACCTAGAAGAACGAAATTTGGTGAGCCAAGTGGGATTTGTGTACCGATCATTACCACCACGTATCATCAACCTTGGGTGACAAAATATTTGCTGGTATTTCGGAAACTCGTAATTTTTTGGAAGCTTGGCAACCCCTTTCAATGAAACTGCTTTTCCACAGTCACTGCTTAGGGCTACATGAAGCGGAAACAAATCATATAGACAAAACTGAGAACTCCTTTACTTTGTCAAGTTTCAAAGAGCTACTACAAACCATATTGGATTTAGAGTTTAAAATTCATCTATCTATATAGGAGAGAACAGAGTGAAACCTATATATAAAAACTGCTACTGTAGACGAACGCTTCAACCTAGAAGAACAAAATTTGGTGAGCCAACTGGGATTTGTGTACTGTTCATTACCACCAATTGTCATCAAGATTGCGTGAAAAAATATTTGCTGTTATTTCGGAAACTCATTATTTCTTAGAAGCCTGGCAACCCCACTCAATGAAAGTGCTTTTCCACAGTCTGTTCCTAGGGGTACTTGACGAGGAAACAAACCATAGAGACAAAACTGAGAACTCCTTTATTTTGTCAAGTTTCAAAGAGCTACTACAAACCATGTTGGATTTAGAGTTCCAAATTCATCTATCTATATAGCAGAGAACAGAGTGAAACCTAAATATAAAAACTGCTACTGATGACGAACGCTTCAACCTAGAAGAACAAAAATTGGTGGGCCAAGTGGGATTTGTGTACCGATCATTACCATCACGTATCATCAACCTTGGTTGAAAAAATATTTGCTGCTATTTCGGAAACTCGTTATTTCTTAGAGCTTGGCAACCCCACTCAATGAAAGTGCTTTTCCACAGTCTCTGCTTAATGCTACATGAAGCAGAAGCAAACCATAGAGACAAAACTGAGAACTCCTTTATTTTGTCAAGTTTCAAAGAGCTACTACAAACCATATTGGATTTAGAGTTCCAAATTCATCTATCTATATAGGAGAGAACAGAGTGAAACCTAAATATAAAAACTGCTACTGTAGACGAACGCTTCAACCCAGAAGAACAAAATTTGGTGAGCCAAGTGGGATTTGTGTACTGATCATTACCACCAATTGTCATCAAGATTGCGTGAAAAAATATTTGCTGGTATTTCGGAAATTCGTTATGTCTTAGAGCTTGGCAACCCCACTCAATGAAAGTGCTTTTCCACAGTCTGTCCCTAGGGGTACTTGAAAAGGAAACAAACCATTGAGACAAAACTGAGAACTCCTTCATTTTGTCAAGTTTCAAAGAGCTACAACAAACCATATTGGATTTAGAGTTCTAAATTCATCTATCTATATAGGAGAGAACAGAGTGAAACCTAAATATAAAAACTGCTACTGTAGACGAACGCTTCAACCTAGAAGAACAAAATTTGGTTAGCCAAGTGGGATTTGTGTACCGATCTTAACCCCAAGTATCATAGAGATTGGGTGAAAAAATATTTGTGGTAATTCAGAAATTCGTTATTTCTTAGACGCTTGGCAACCGCTCTCAATGAAAGTGCTTTTCCACAGTCTCTGCTAAGGGCTACTTGAAGCGGAAACAAATCATAGAGACAAAACTGAGAACTTCTTTATTTTTTCAAGTTTCAAAGAGCTACAACAAACCATATTGGATTTAGAGTTCCAAATTCATCTATCTATATAGGAGAGAACAGAGTGAAACCTAAAAATAAAAATTGCTACTGAAAAAGAACGCATCAACCTAGAAAAACAAAATTTGGTGAGTCAAGTGGGATTTGTGTACCGATTATTACCACCAAGTATCATCAAGATTGGGTGAAAAAATATTTGCTGGTATTTCGGAAACTCGTAATTTCTTGGAAGCTTGGCAACCCCTCTCAATGAAAGTGCTTTTACAACGTTTGTGCCTGGGGCTACTTGAAGAGGAAACAAACCATAGAGACAAAACTGAGAACTCCTTTATTTTGTCCAGTTTCAAAGAGCCACTACAAACCATGTTGGATTTAGAGTTCCAAATTCATCTATCTATATACGAGAAAACACAGTGAAACCTAAACATAAAAACTGCTACTGTAGACGAACGCTTCAACCTAGAAGAACAAAATTTGGTGATCCAAGTGGGATTTGTGTACTTGTCCTTACCACCACGTATCATCAACCTTGGGTGACAAAATATTTGCTGGTATTTCGGAAACTCGTTATATTTTGAAAGCTTGTCAACCCCTTTCAATGAAAGTGCTTTTCCACAGTCACTGCTTAGGGCTGCATGAAGTGGAAACAAATCATAGAGACAAAACTGAGAACTCCTTTATTTTGTCAAGTTTCTAAGAGCTACTACAAACCATATTGGATTTAGAGTTCCATATTCATCTATCTGTAAAGAGAACAGAATGAAACCTAAATATAAAAACTGCTACTGTAGACGAACGCTTCAACCTAGAAGAACAAAATTTGGTGAGCCAAGTGGGATTTGTGTACCGATCTTCACCACCAAGTATCATCGAGATTGGGTGAAAAAATATTTGTGGTAATTCAGAAATTCGTTATTTCTTAGAAGCTTTGCAACCCCTCTCAATGAAAGTGCTTTTCCACAGTCTCTGCTTAGGGCTACTTGAAGCGGAAACAAATCATAGAGACAAAACTGAGAACACCTTTATTTTGTCAAGTTACAAAGAGCTGCTACAAACCATGTTGAATTTAGACTTCCAAATTCATCTATCTATATAGGAGAGAACAGAGTGAAACCTAAAAATAAAAATTGCTACTGAAAACGAACGCATAAACCTAGAAAAACAAAATTTGGTGAGTCAAGTGGGATTGTGTACCGATTTTGACCACCAAGTATAATCAAGATTGGGTGAAAAAATATTTGCTGGTATTTTGGAAACTCGTAATTTCTTGGAAGCTTGGCAATCCCTCTCAATGAAAGTGCTTTTCCACCGTTTGTGCCTGGGGCTACTTGTAGATCAAACAAACTATAGAGACAAAACTAAGAACTCCTTTATTTTGTCAAGTTTCAAAGAGCAACTACAAACTATGTTGGATTTAGAGTTCCAAATTCATCTATCTATATAGCAGAGAAAAGAGTGAAACCTAAATATAAAAACTGCTACTGTAGACGAACGCTTCAACCTAGAAGAACGAAATTTGGTGAGCCAAGTGGGATTTGTGTAAAGATCATTTCCACCACGTATCATCAACCTTGGGTGACAAAATATTTGCTGGTATTTCGGAAACTCGTAATTTTTTGGAAGCTTGGCAACCCCTTTCAATGAAACTGCTTTTCCACAGTCACTGCTTAGGGCTACATGAAGCGGAAACAAATCATAGAGACAAAACTGAGAACTCCTTTACTTTGTCAAGTTTCAAAGAGCTACTACAAACCATATTGGATTTAGAGTTTAAAATTCATCTATCTATATAGGAGAGAACAGAGTGAAACCTATATATAAAAACTGCTACTGTAGACGAACGCTTCAACCTAGAAGAACAAAATTTGGTGAGCCAACTGGGATTTGTGTACTGTTCATTACCACCAATTGTCATCAAGATTGCGTGAAAAAATATTTGCTGTTATTTCGGAAACTCATTATTTCTTAGAAGCCTGGCAACCCCACTCAATGAAAGTGCTTTTCCACAGTCTGTTCCTAGGGGTACTTGACGAGGAAACAAACCATAGAGACAAAACTGAGAACTCCTTTATTTTGTCAAGTTTCAAAGAGCTACTACAAACCATGTTGGATTTAGAGTTCCAAATTCATCTATCTATATAGCAGAGAACAGAGTGAAACCTAAATATAAAAACTGCTACTGATGACGAACGCTTCAACCTAGAAGAACAAAAATTGGTGGGCCAAGTGGGATTTGTGTACCGATCATTACCATCACGTATCATCAACCTTGGTTGAAAAAATATTTGCTGCTATTTCGGAAACTCGTTATTTCTTAGAGCTTGGCAACCCCACTCAACGAAAGTGCTTTTCCACAGTCTCTGCTTAATGCTACATGAAGCAGAAACAAACCATAGAGACAAAACTGAGAACTTCTTTATTTTGTCAAGTTTCAAAGAGCTACTACAAACCATATTGGATTTAGAGTTCCAAATTCATCTATCTATATAGGAGAGAACAGAGTGAAACCTAAATATAAAAACTGCTACTGTAGACGAACGCTTCAACCCAGAAGAACAAAATTTGGTGAACCAAGTTGGATTTGTGTACTGATCATTACCACCAATTGTCATCAAGATTGCGTGAAAAAATATTTGCTGGTATTTCGGAAATTCGTTATGTCTTAGAGCTTGGCAACCCCACTCAATGAAAGTGCTTTTTCACAGTCTATCCCTAGGGGTACTTGAAAAGGAAACAAACCATTGAGACAAAACTGAGAACTCCTTCATTTTGTCAAGTTTCAAAGAGCTACAACAAACCATATTGGATTTAGAGTTCCAAATTCATCTATCTATATAGGAGAGAACAGAGTGAAACCTAAATATAAAAACTGTTACTGTAGACGAACGCTTCAACCTAGAAGAACAAAATTTGTTGAGCCAAGTGGGATTTGTGTACCGATCTTAACCCCAAGTATCATAGAGATTGGGTGAAAAAATATTTGTGGTAATTCAGAAATTCGTTATTTCTTAGACGCTTGGCAACCGCTCTCAATGAAAGTGCTTTTCCACAGTCTCTGCTAAGGGCTACTTGAAGCGGAAACAAATCATAGAGACAAAACTGAGAACTTCTTTATTTTTTCAAGTTTCAAAGAGCTACAACAAACCATATTGGATTTAGAGTTCCAAATTCATCTATCTATATAGGAGAGAACAGAGTGAAACCTAAATATAAAAACTGCTACTGTAGACGAACGCTTCAACCTAGAAGAACAAAATTTGGTGAGCCAAGTGGGATTTGTGTACCGATCTTCTCCACCAAGTATCATCGAGATTGGGTGAAAAAATATTTGCTGGTATTTTGGAAACTCGTTATTTCTTAGAAGCTTGGCAACCCCTCTCAATGAAAGTGCTTTTCCACAGTCTCTGCTTAGGGCTACTTGAAGCGAAAACAAATCATAGAGACAAAACTGAGAACACCTTTATTTTGTCAAGTTACAAAGAGCTGCTACAAACCATGTTGGATTTAGAGTTCCAAATTCATCTATCTATATAGGAGAGAACAGAGTGAAACCTAAAAATAAAAATTGCTACTGTAGACAAACGCTTCAACATAGAATAACAAAATTTGGTGAGCCAAGTGGGATTAGTATACTTGTCCTTACCACCACGTATCATCAACCTTGGGTGACAAAATATTTGCTGGTATTTCGGAAACTCGTAATTTCTTGGAAGCTTGGCAACCCTTTTCAATGAAAGTGCTTTTCCACAGTCTCTGCTTATTGCTACATGAAGCAGAAACAAATCATAGAGACAAAACTGAGAACTCTTTTACTTTGTCAAGTTTCAAAGAGCTACTACAAACCATATTGTATTTAGAGTTCCAAATTCATCTATCTATAAAGAGAGAAGAGAGTGAAACCTAAATATAAAAACTGCTACTGTAGACGAACGCTTCAACCTAGAAGAACAAAATTTGGTGAGCCAAGTGGGATTTGTGTACTGATCTTTACCACAAATTGTCATCAAGATTGCTTGAAAAAATATTTGCTGGTATTTCGGAAACTCGTTATTTCTTAGAAGCTTGGCAACCCCACTCAATGAAAGTGCTTTTCCACAGTCTGCTCCTAGGGGTACCTGACGAGGAAACAAACCATAGAGACAAAACTGAGAACTCCTTTATTTTGTCATGTTTCAAAGAGCTACTACAAACCATGCTGGATTTAGAGTTCCAAATTCATCTATCTATATAGGAGAGAACAGAGTGAAACCTAAAAATAAAAATTGCTACTGAAAACGAACGCATCAACCTAGAAAAACAAAATTTGGTGAGTCAAGTGGGATTTGTGTACCGATTATTACCACCAAGTATCATCAAGATTGGGTGAAAAAATATTTGCTGGTATTTCGGAAACTCGTAATTTCTTGGAAGCTTGGCAACCCCTCTCAATGAAAGTGCTTTTACAACGTTTGTGCCTGGGGCTACTTGAAGAGGAAACAAACCATAGAGACAAAACTGAGAACTCCTTTATTTTGTCCAGTTTCAAAGAGCCACTACAAACCATGTTGGATTTAGAGTTCCAAATTCATCTATCTATATACGAGAAAACACAGTGAAACCTAAACATAAAAACTGCTACTGTAGACGAACGCTTCAACCTAGAAGAACAAAATTTGGTGATCCAAGTGGGATTTGTGTACTTGTCCTTACCACCACGTATCATCAACCTTGGGTGACAAAATATTTGCTGGTATTTCGGAAACTCGTTATATTTTGAAAGCTTGTCAACCCCTTTCAATGAAAGTGCTTTTCCACAGTCACTGCTTAGGGCTGCATGAAGTGGAAACAAATCATAGAGACAAAACTGAGAACTCCTTTATTTTGTCAAGTTTCTAAGAGCTACTACAAACCATATTGGATTTAGAGTTCCATATTCATCTATCTGTAAAGAGAACAGAATGAAACCTAAATATAAAAACTGCTACTGTAGACGAACGCTTCAACCTAGAAGAACAAAATTTGGTGAGCCAAGTGGGATTTGTGTACCGATCTTCACCACCAAGTATCATCGAGATTGGGTGAAAAAATATTTGTGGTAATTCAGAAATTCGTTATTTCTTAGAAGCTTAGCAACCCCTCTCAATGAAAGTGCTTTTCCACAGTCTCTGCTTAGGGCTACTTGAAGCGGAAACAAATCATAGAGACAAAACTGAGAACACCTTTATTTTGTCAAGTTACAAAGAGCTGCTACAAACCATGTTGAATTTAGACTTCCAAATTCATCTATCTATATAGGAGAGAACAGAGTGAAACCTAAAAATAAAAATTGCTACTGAAAACGAACGCATAAACCTAGAAAAACAAAATTTGGTGAGTCAAGTGGGATTGTGTACCGATTTTGACCACCAAGTATAATCAAGATTGGGTGAAAAAATATTTGCTGGTATTTTGGAAACTCGTAATTTCTTGGAAGCTTGGCAATCCCTCTCAATGAAAGTGCTTTTCCACCGTTTGTGCCTGGGGCTACTTGTAGATCAAACAAACTATAGAGACAAAACTAAGAACTCCTTTATTTTGTCAAGTTTCAAAGAGCAACTACAAACTATGTTGGATTTAGAGTTCCAAATTCATCTATCTATATAGCAGAGAAAAGAGTGAAACCTAAATATAAAAACTGCTACTGTAGACGAACGCTTCAACCTAGAAGAACGAAATTTGGTGAGCCAAGTGGGATTTGTGTAAAGATCATTTCCACCACGTATCATCAACCTTGGGTGACAAAATATTTGCTGGTATTTCGGAAACTCGTAATTTTTTGGAAGCTTGGCAACCCCTTTCAATGAAACTGCTTTTCCACAGTCACTGCTTAGGGCTACATGAAGCGGAAACAAATCATAGAGACAAAACTGAGAACTCCTTTACTTTGTCAAGTTTCAAAGAGCTACTACAAACCATATTGGATTTAGAGTTTAAAATTCATCTATCTATATAGGAGAGAACAGAGTGAAACCTATATATAAAAACTGCTACTGTAGACGAACGCTTCAACCTAGAAGAACAAAATTTGGTGAGCCAACTGGGATTTGTGTACTGTTCATTACCACCAATTGTCATCAAGATTGCGTGAAAAAATATTTGCTGTTATTTCGGAAACTCATTATTTCTTAGAAGCCTGGCAACCCCACTCAATGAAAGTGCTTTTCCACAGTCTGTTCCTAGGGGTACTTGACGAGGAAACAAACCATAGAGACAAAACTGAGAACTCCTTTATTTTGTCAAGTTTCAAAGAGCTACTACAAACCATGTTGGATTTAGAGTTCCAAATTCATCTATCTATATAGCAGAGAACAGAGTGAAACCTAAATATAAAAACTGCTACTGATGACGAACGCTTCAACCTAGAAGAACAAAAATTGGTGGGCCAAGTGGGATTTGTGTACCGATCATTACCATCACGTATCATCAACCTTGGTTGAAAAAATATTTGCTGCTATTTCGGAAACTCGTTATTTCTTAGAGCTTGGCAACCCCACTCAACGAAAGTGCTTTTCCACAGTCTCTGCTTAATGCTACATGAAGCAGAAACAAACCATAGAGACAAAACTGAGAACTTCTTTATTTTGTCAAGTTTCAAAGAGCTACTACAAACCATATTGGATTTAGAGTTCCAAATTCATCTATCTATATAGGAGAGAACAGAGTGAAACCTAAATATAAAAACTGCTACTGTAGACGAACGCTTCAACCCAGAAGAACAAAATTTGGTGAACCAAGTTGGATTTGTGTACTGATCATTACCACCAATTGTCATCAAGATTGCGTGAAAAAATATTTGCTGGTATTTCGGAAATTCGTTATGTCTTAGAGCTTGGCAACCCCACTCAATGAAAGTGCTTTTTCACAGTCTATCCCTAGGGGTACTTGAAAAGGAAACAAACCATTGAGACAAAACTGAGAACTCCTTCATTTTGTCAAGTTTCAAAGAGCTACAACAAACCATATTGGATTTAGAGTTCCAAATTCATCTATCTATATAGGAGAGAACAGAGTGAAACCTAAATATAAAAACTGTTACTGTAGACGAACGCTTCAACCTAGAAGAACAAAATTTGTTGAGCCAAGTGGGATTTGTGTACCGATCTTAACCCCAAGTATCATAGAGATTGGGTGAAAAAATATTTGTGGTAATTCAGAAATTCGTTATTTCTTAGACGCTTGGCAACCGCTCTCAATGAAAGTGCTTTTCCACAGTCTCTGCTAAGGGCTACTTGAAGCGGAAACAAATCATAGAGACAAAACTGAGAACTTCTTTATTTTTTCAAGTTTCAAAGAGCTACAACAAACCATATTGGATTTAGAGTTCCAAATTCATCTATCTATATAGGAGAGAACAGAGTGAAACCTAAATATAAAAACTGCTACTGTAGACGAACGCTTCAACCTAGAAGAACAAAATTTGGTGAGCCAAGTGGGATTTGTGTACCGATCTTCTCCACCAAGTATCATCGAGATTGGGTGAAAAAATATTTGCTGGTATTTTGGAAACTCGTTATTTCTTAGAAGCTTGGCAACCCCTCTCAATGAAAGTGCTTTTCCACAGTCTCTGCTTAGGGCTACTTGAAGCGAAAACAAATCATAGAGACAAAACTGAGAACACCTTTATTTTGTCAAGTTACAAAGAGCTGCTACAAACCATGTTGGATTTAGAGTTCCAAATTCATCTATCTATATAGGAGAGAACAGAGTGAAACCTAAAAATAAAAATTGCTACTGTAGACAAACGCTTCAACATAGAATAACAAAATTTGGTGAGCCAAGTGGGATTAGTATACTTGTCCTTACCACCACGTATCATCAACCTTGGGTGACAAAATATTTGCTGGTATTTCGGAAACTCGTAATTTCTTGGAAGCTTGGCAACCCTTTTCAATGAAAGTGCTTTTCCACAGTCTCTGCTTATTGCTACATGAAGCAGAAACAAATCATAGAGACAAAACTGAGAACTCTTTTACTTTGTCAAGTTTCAAAGAGCTACTACAAACCATATTGTATTTAGAGTTCCAAATTCATCTATCTATAAAGAGAGAAGAGAGTGAAACCTAAATATAAAAACTGCTACTGTAGACGAACGCTTCAACCTAGAAGAACAAAATTTGGTGAGCCAAGTGGGATTTGTGTACTGATCTTTACCACAAATTGTCATCAAGATTGCTTGAAAAAATATTTGCTGGTATTTCGGAAACTCGTTATTTCTTAGAAGCTTGGCAACCCCACTCAATGAAAGTGCTTTTCCACAGTCTGCTCCTAGGGGTACCTGACGAGGAAACAAACCATAGAGACAAAACTGAGAACTCCTTTATTTTGTCATGTTTCAAAGAGCTACTACAAACCATGCTGGATTTAGAGTTCCAAATTCATCTATCTATATAGGAGAGAACAGAGTGAAACCTAAAAATAAAAATTGCTACTGAAAACGAACGCATCAACCTAGAAAAACAAAATTTGGTGAGTCAAGTGGGATTTGTGTACCGATTATTACCACCAAGTATCATCAAGATTGGGTGAAAAAATATTTGCTGGTATTTCGGAAACTCGTAATTTCTTGGAAGCTTGGCAACCCCTCTCAATGAAAGTGCTTTTACAACGTTTGTGCCTGGGGCTACTTGAAGAGGAAACAAACCATAGAGACAAAACTGAGAACTCCTTTATTTTGTAAAGTTTCAAAGAGCCACTACAAACCATGTTGGATTTAGAGTTCCAAATTCATCTATCTATATACGAGAAAACACAGTGAAACCTAAACATAAAAACTGCTACTGTAGACGAACGCTTCAACCTAGAAGAACAAAATTTGGTGATCCAAGTGGGATTTGTGTACTTGTCCTTACCACCACGTATCATCAACCTTGGGTGACAAAATATTTGCTGGTATTTCGGAAACTCGTTATATCTTGGAGGCTTGTCAACCCCTTTCAATGAAAGTGCTTTTCCACAGTCACTGCTTAGGGCTGCATGAAGCGGAAACAAATCATAGAGACAAAACTGAGAACTCCTTTATTTTGTCAAGTTTCTAAGAGCTACTACAAACCATATTGGATTTAGAGTTCCATATTCATCTATCTGTAAAGAGAACAGAATGAAACCTAAATATAAAAACTGCTACTGTAGACGAACGCTTCAACCTAGAAGAACAAAATTTGGTGAGCCAAGTGGGATTTGTGTACCGATCTTCACCACCAAGTATCATCGAGATTGGGTGAAAAAATATTTGTGGTAATTCAGAAATTCGTTATTTCTTAGAAGCTTTGCAACCCCTCTCAATGAAAGTGCTTTTCCACAGTCTCTGCTTAGGGCTACTTGAAGCGGAAACAAATCATAGAGACAAAACTGAGAACACCTTTATTTTGTCAAGTTACAAAGAGCTGCTACAAACCATGTTGGATTTAGACTTCCAAATTCAACTATCTATATAGGAGAGAACAGAGTGAAACCTAAAAATAAAAATTGCTACTGAAAACGAACGCATAAACCTAGAAAAACAAAATTTGGTGAGTCAAGTGGGATTGTGTACCGATTTTGACCACCAAGTATAATCAAGATTGGGTGAAAAAATATTTGCTGGTATTTTGGAAACTCGTAATTTCTTGGAAGGTTGGCAATCCCTCTCAATGAAAGTGCTTTTCCACCGTTTGTGCCTGGGGCTACTTGTAGAGGAAACAAACTATAGAGACAAAACTAAGAACTCCTTTATTTTGTCAAGTTTCAAAGAGCTACTACAAACTATGTTGGATTTAGAGTTCCAAATTCATCTATCTATATAGCAGAGAAAAGAGTGAAACCTAAATATAAAAACTGCTACTGTAGACGAACGCTTCAACCTAGAAGAACGAAATTTGGTGAGCCAAGTGGGATTTGTGTAAAGATCATTTCCACCACGTATCATCAACCTTGGGTGACAAAATATTTGCTGGTATTTCGGAAACTCGTAATTTTTTGGAAGCTTGGCAACCCCTTTCAATGAAACTGCTTTTCCACAGTCACTGCTTAGGGCTACATGAAGCGGAAACAAATCATAGAGACAAAACTGAGAACTCCTTTACTTTGTCAAGTTTCAAAGAGCTACTACAAACCATATTGGATTTCGAGTTTAAAATTCATCTATCTATATAGGAGAGAACAGAGTGAAACCTATATATAAAAACTGCTACTGTAGACGAACGCTTCAACCTAGAAGAACAAAATTTGGTGAGCCAACTGGGATTTGTGTACTGTTCATTACCACCAATTGTCATCAAGATTGCGTGAAAAAATATTTGCTCTTATTTCAGAAACTCATTATTTCTTAGAAGCATGGCAAACCCACTCAATGAAAGTGCTTTTCCACAGTCTGTTCCTAGGGGTACTTGACGAGGAAACAAACCATAGAGACAAAACTGAGAACTCCTTTATTTTGTCAAGTTTCAAAGAGCTACTACAAACCATGTTTAATTTAGAGTTCCAAATTCATCTATCTATATACGAGAGAACAGAGTGAAACCTAAAAATAAAACTGCTACTGATGACGAACGCTTCAACCTAGAAGAACAAAATTTGGTGAGCCAAGTGGGATTTGTGTACTGATCATTACCACCAAGTATCATCAAGACTGGGTAAAAAAATATTTGCTGGTATTTCAAAAACTCTTTATTTCTTAAAAGCTTGGCAACCCCACTCAATGAAAGTGCTTTTCCACCGTCTGTCCTTAGGACTACTTGAAGAGGAAACAAACCATAGAGACAAAACTGAAAACTATTTCATTTTGTCAAGTTACAAAGAGCTGCTACAAACCATGTTGGATTTAGAGTTCCAAATTCATCTATCCATATAGGAGAGAACAGAGTGAAACCTTAATAAAAAAATTGCTACTGTAGACGAACGCTTAAACCTACAAGAACAAAATTTGTTGAGCCAAGTGGGATTTGTATACTGATCATCACCTCCAAGTATCCTCAAGATTGGATGAAAAAATATTTGCTTGTATTTCGGAAACTCATTATTTCTTAGAAGCTTGGCAACCCCTCTCAATGAAAGTGCGTATCCACCGTCTGTGCCTAGGGCTACTTGAAGAGGAAACAAACCATAGAGACAAAACAGAGAACTCCTTTATTTTGTCAAGTTTCAAAGAGCCACTACAAACCATGTTGGATTTAGAGTTCCAAATTCATCTATCTATATAGCAGAGAACACAGTGAAACCTAAACATAAAACTGCTACTGTAGACGAACACTTCATCAAGAAGAACAAAATTTGGTGATCCAAGTGGAATTTGTGAACTGATCATTACCACCAAGTATCATCAAGATTGGGTGAAAAAAATATTTGCTGGTATTTCGGAAACTCGTAATTTCTTGGAAGCTTGGCAACCACTCTCAATGAAAGTGCTTTTCCTCCGTTTGTGCCTGGGGCTACTTGAAGAGGAAATAAACCATACAGACAAAACTGAGAACTCCTTTATTTTTTCAAGTTTCAAAGAGCTACTACAAACCATATTGGATTTAGTGTTCCAAATTCATCTATCTATATAGGAGAGAACAGAGTGAAACCTAAATATAAAAACTGCTACTGTAGACGAACGCTTCAAACTAAAAGAACAAAATTTGGTGAGCCAAGTGGGAATTGTGTACCGATCTTCACCACCAAGTATCATCAAGATTGGGTGAATTAATATTTGCTGGTAATTCGGAAACTCGTTATTTCTTAGAAGCTTGGCAACCCCACTCACTGAAAGTGCTTTTCCACAGTCTGTGCCTAAGGCTATTGAAGAGGAAACAAACCATAGAAACAAAACTGAGAACTCCTTTATTTTGTCAAGTTTCAAAGAGCTACTACAAACCATGTTGGATTTAGAGTTCCAAATTCATCTATCCATAGAGGAGAGAACAGAGTGAAACCTAAATATAGAAACTGCTACTGTAAACGATCGTTTCAACGTAGAAGAACAAAATTTGGTGAGCCTAGTGTGATTTGTAGACTTGTCATTACAACCACGTATCATCAAGATTGGGTGAAAAAATATTTGCTGGTATTCCGGAAACTCGTAATTTCTTGGAAGCTTGGCAACCCCTCTCAATGTAAGTGCTTTTCCACAGTCTCTGCTTAGGGCTACTTGAAGCGGAAACAAATCATAGAGACAAAACTGAGAACTCCTTTATTTTGTCAAGTTTCAAAGAGCTACTACAAACCATGTTGGATTTAGAATTCCAAATTCATTATTCCATATAGGAGAGAACAGAGTGGAACCTAAATATAAAAACTGCTACTGTAGACGAACGCTTCAACCTAGAAGAACAAAATTTGGTGAGCCAAGTGGGATTTGTGTACTGATCTTCACCACCAAGTATCATCAAGATTGGGTGAATAAATATTTGCTGGTAATTCGGAAACTCGTTATTTCTTAGAAGCATGGCAACCCCACTCAATGAAAGTGCTTTTCCACAGTCTATTCCTAGGGGTACTTCAAGAGGAAACAAACCATTGAGACAAAACTGAGAACTCCTTTATTTTGTCAAGTTTCAAAGAGCCACTACAAACCATGTTGGATTTAGAGTTCCAAATTCATCTATCTATATAGCAGAGAACAGAGTGAAACCTAAACATAAAAATTGCTACTGTAGACCAACGCTTCAACCACGAAGAACAAAATTTTGTGAGCCAAGTGGGATTTGTGTACTGATCATTACCACCAAGTGTCATCAAGATTGCGTGAAAAAATATTTGCTGGTATTTCAGAAACTCGTTATTTCTTAGAAGCTTGGCAACCCCACTCACTGAAAGTGCTTTTCCACAGTCTGTTCCTAGGGGTACTTGAAGAGGAAACAAACCATTGAGACAAAACTGAGAACTCCTTTATTTTGTCAAGTTTCAAAGAGCCACTACAAACCATGTTGGATTTAGAGTTCCAAATTCATCTATCTATATAGGAGAGAACAGAGTGAAACCGAAATATAAAAACTGCTACTGAAAACGAACGCTTCAACCTAGAAGAACAAAATTTGGTGAGTCAAGTGGGACTTGTGTACCGATCGAAAACACCAAGTATCATCAAGATTGGTTGAAAAAATATTTGCTGGTATTTCGGAAACTCGTAATTTCTTGGAACCTTGGCAACCCCTCTCAAGGAAAGTGCTTATCCACCGTCCGTGCCTAGGGCTACTTGAAAAGGAAACAAAACATGGAGACAAAACAGAGAACTCCTTTATTTTGTCAAGTTTCAAAGAGCCACTACAAACCATGTTGGATTTAGAGTTCCAAATTCATCTATCTATATAGCAGAGAACAGAGTGAAACCTAAACATAAAAACTGCTACTGTACACGAACGCTTCAACCAAGAAGAACAAAATTTGGTGATCCAAGTTGGATTTGTGAACTGATCATTAACACCAAGTATCATCAAGATTGGGTAAAAAATATTTGCTGATATTTCTAAAACTCGTAATTTCTTGGAAGCTTTGCAACCCCTCTCAATGAAAGTACTTTTCCTCCGTTTGAGCCTGGGGCTACTTGAAGAGGAAACAAACCATAGCGACAAAACTGAGAACTCCTCAGTTTTGTCAGGTTTCAAAGACCCACTACAAACCATGTTGGATTTAGAGTTCCAAATTCATCTACCTATATATTAGATAACAGAGTGAAACCTAAACCTAAAAACTGCTACTGTAGACGAACTCTTCAACCTAGAAGAACAAAATTTGGTGAGCCAAATGGGATTTGTGTACTGATCATTACCACCAAGTATAATCAAGATTGGGTGAAAAAATATTTGCTGGTATTTCGGAAACTCGTTATTTCTTAGAAGCTTGACAACCCCTCTCAATGAAAGTGCTTTTCCACAGTCTGTGCCTAGGGCTACTTGAAGAGGAATCAAACCATAGAGACAAAACTGATAACTCCTTTATTTTGTCACGTTTAAAAGAGCTACTACAAACCATGTTGGATTTAGAGTTCCAAATTCATCTATCTATATAGGAGAGAACAGAGTGAAACCTAAATAAAAAAATGTTACTCTAGACTAACGCTTCAACCTAGAAGAACAAATTTGTTGAGCCAAGTGGGATTTTTATACTGATCATCACCACCAAGTGTCCTCAAGATTGGATGAAAAAATATTTGCTGGTATTTCGGAAACTCGTTATTTCTTAGAAGCTTGGCAACCCCTCTCAATGAAAGTGCTTGTCCACAGTCTGTGCCTAGTGCTACTTGAAGAGGAATCAAACCATAGAGACAAAACTGAGAACTCCTTTATTTTGTCAAGTTTCAAAGAGCTACTACAAACCATGTTGGATTTAGAGTTCCAAATTCATCTATCCATATAGGAGAGAACAGAGTGAAACCTAAATATAAAAACTGCTACTGTAGACGAAGGCTTCAAACTAGAAGAACAAAATTTGGTGAGCCAAGTGGGATTTGTGTACTGATCATTACCACCAAGTGTCATCAAGATTGCGTGAAAAAATATTTGCTGGTATTTCAGAAACTCGTTATTTCTTAGAAGCTTGGCAACCCCACTGAATGAAAGTGCTTTTCCAGAGTCTGTTCCTAGGGGTACTTGAAGAGGAAACAAACCATAGAGACAAAACTGAGAACTCCTTTATTGTTTCAAGTTTCAAAGAGCTACTACAAACCATATTGGATTTAGAGTTCCAAATTCATCTATCTATATAGGATAGAACAGAGTGAAACATAAATATAAAAACTGCTACTGTAGACGAACGCTTCAACCTAGAAGAACAAAATTTGGTGAGTCAAGTGGGATTTGTGTACCGATCGAAAACACTATGTACCATCAAGATTGGGTAAAAAAATATTTGCTGGTATTTCGAAAACTCGTAATTTCTTGGAAGTTGGTAACCCCTCTCAATGAAAGTGCGTATCCACCCTCTGTGCCTAGGGCTACTTGAAGAGGAAACAAACCATAGAGACAAAACAGAGAACTCCTTCATTTTGTCAAGTTTCAAAGAGCCACTACAAACCATGTTGGATTTAGAGTTCCAAATTCATCTAGCTATATAGGAGAGAACAGAGTGAATCCTAAACATAAAAACTGCTAATGTAGACGAACGCTTCAACCAAGAAGAACAAAATTTGGTGATCCAAGTGGGATTTGTGAACTGATCAATACCACCATGTATCATCAGGATTGGGTGAAAAAATATTTGCTGGTATTTCGGAAACTCGTAATTTCTTGGAAGTTTGGCAATCCCTCTCAATGAAAGTGCGTATCCACCGTCTGTGCCTAGGGCTACATGAAACAGAAACAAAACATAGAGACAAAACTGAGAACTCCTTTATTTTGTCAAGTTTCAAAGAGCTACTACAAACCATATTGGATTTAGAGATCCAAATTCATCTATCTATATAGGAGAGAACAGAGTGAAACCTAAAAATAAAAACTGCTACTGAAAACGAACGCTTCAACATAGAAGATCAAAATTTGGTGAGTCAAGTGGGATTTGTGTACCAATCATAAACACCATGTATCATCAAGATTGGGTGAAAAAATATTTGCTGGTATTTCGGAAACTCGTAATTTCTTGGAAGCTTGGCAACCCCTCTCAAGGAAAGTGCTTTTCCACAGTCACTGCTTAGGGCTACTTGAAGCGGAAACAAATCATAGAGACAAAACTGAGAACTCCTTAATTTTGTCAATTTTCAAAGACATACATCAAACCATGTTGGATTTAGAGTTCCAAATTCATCTATCTATATAGGAGAGAACAGAGTGAAAAATAAATAAAAAAAATTGCTACTGTAGACGAACGCGTCAACCTACAAAAACAAAATTTGTTGAGCCAAGTGGGATTTGTATACTGATCATCACCACCAAGTATCCTCAAGATTGGATGAAAAAATATTTGCTGGTATTTCGGAAACTCATTATTTCTTAGAAGCTTGGCAACCCCTCTCAATGAAAGTGCTTTTCCACAGTCTCTGCCTAGGGCTACTTGAAGAGGAAACAAACCATAGAGAAAAAACTGAGAACTCCTTTATTTTGTCAAGTTTCAAAGAGCTACTACAAACCATGTTGGATTTAGAGTTCCAAATTCATCTATCCATATAGGAGAGAACAGAGTGAAACCTTAATAAAAAAATTGCTACTGTAGACGAACGCCTAAACCTACAAGAACAAAATTTGTTGAGCCAAGTGGGATTTGTATACTGATCATCACCTCCAAGTATCCTCAAGATTGGATGAAAAAATATTTGCTTGTATTTCGGAAACTCATTATTTCTTAGAAGCTTGGCAACCCCTCTCAATGAAAGTGCGTATCCACCGTCTGTGCCTAGGGCTACTTGAAGAGGAAACAAACCATAGAGACAAAACAGAGAACTCCTTTATTTTGTCAAGTTTCAAAGAGCCACTACAAACCATGTTGGATTTAGAGTTCCAAATTCATCTATCTATATAGCAGAGAACACAGTGAAACCTAAACATAAAACTGCTACTGTAGACGAACACTTCATCAAGAAGAACAAAATTTGGTGATCCAAGTGGAATTTGTGAACTGATCATTACCACCAAGTATCATCAAGATTGGGTGAAAAAAATATTTGCTGGTATTTCGGAAACTCGTAATTTCTTGGAAGCTTGGCAACCACTCTCAATGAAAGTGCTTTTCCTCCGTTTGTGCCTGGGGCTACTTGAAGAGGAAATAAACCATACAGACAAAACTGAGAACTCCTTTATTTTTCAAGTTTCAAAGAGCTACTACAAACCATATTGGATTTAGTGTTCCAAATTCATCTATCTATATAGGAGAGAACAGAGTGAAACCTAAATATAAAAACTGCTACTGTAGACGAACGCTTCAAACTAAAAGAACAAAATTTGGTGAGCCAAGTGGGAATTGTGTACCGATCTTCACCACCAAGTATCATCAAGATTGGGTGAATTAATATTTGCTGGTAATTCGGAAACTCGTTATTTCTTAGAAGCTTGGCAACCCCACTCACTGAAAGTGCTTTTCCCCAGTCTGTGCCTAAGGCTATTGAAGAGGAAACAAACCATAGAAACAAAACTGAGAACTCCTTTATTTTGTCAAGTTTCAAAGAGCTACTACAAACCATGTTGGATTTAGAGTTCCAAATTCATCTATCCATAGAGGAGAGAACAGAGTGAAACCTAAATATAGAAACTGCTACTGTAAACGATCGTTTCAACGTAGAAGAACAAAATTTGGTGAGCCTAGTGTGATTTGTAGACTTGTCATTACAACCACGTATCATCAAGATTGGGTGAAAAAATATTTGCTGGTATTCCGGAAACTCGTAATTTCTTGGAAGCTTGGCAACCCCTCTCAATGTAAGTGCTTTTCCACAGTCTCTGCTTAGGGCTACTTGAAGCGGAAACAAATCATAGAGACAAAACTGAGACTCCTTTATTTTGTCAAGTTTCAAAGAGCTACTACAAACCATGTTGGATTTAGAATTCCAAATTCATTATTCCATATAGGAGAGAACAGAGTGGAACCTAAATATAAAAACTGCTACTGTAGACGAACGCTTCAACCTAGAAGAACAAAATTTGGTGAGCCAAGTGGGATTTGTGTACTGATCTTCACCACCAAGTATCATCAAGATTGGGTGAATAAATATTTGCTGGTAATTCGGAAACTCGTTATTTCTTAGAAGCATGGCAACCCCACTCAATGAAAGTGCTTTTCCACAGTCTGTTCCTAGGGGTACTTCAAGAGGAAACAAACCATTGAGACAAAACTGAGAACTCCTTTATTTTGTCAAGTTTCAAAGAGCCACTACAAACCATGTTGGATTTAGAGTTCCAAATTCATCTATCTATATAGCAGAGAACAGAGTGAAACCTAAACATAAAAATTGCTACTGTAGACCAACGCTTCAACCACGAAGAACAAAATTTTGTGAGCCAAGTGGGATTTGTGTACTGATCATTACCACCAAGTGTCATCAAGATTGCGTGAAAAAATATTTGCTGGTATTTCAGAAACTCGTTATTTCTTAGAAGCTTGGCAACCCCACTCACTGAAAGTGCTTTTCCACAGTCTGTTCCTAGGGGTACTTGAAGAGGAAACAAACCATTGAGACAAAACTGAGAACTCCTTTATTTTGTCAAGTTTCAAAGAGCCACTACAAACCATGTTGGATTTAGAGTTCCAAATTCATCTATCTATATAGGAGAGAACAGAGTGAAACCGAAATATAAAAACTGCTACTGAAAACGAACGCTTCAACCTAGAAGAACAAAATTTGGTGAGTCAAGTGGGACTTGTGTACCGATCGAAAACACCAAGTATCATCAAGATTGGTTGAAAAAATATTTGCTGGTATTTCGGAAACTCGTAATTTCTTGGAACCTTGGCAACCCCTCTCAAGGAAAGTGCTTATCCACCGTCCGTGCCTAGGGCTACTTGAAAAGGAAACAAAACATGGAGACAAAACAGAGAACTCCTTTATTTTGTCAAGTTTCAAAGAGCCACTACAAACCATGTTGGATTTAGAGTTCCAAATTCATCTATCTATATAGCAGAGAACAGAGTGAAACCTAAACATAAAAACTGCTACTGTACACGAACGCTTCAACCAAGAAGAACAAAATTTGATGATCCAAGTTGGATTTGTGAACTGATCATTAACACCAAGTATCATCAAGATTGGGTAAAAAATATTTGCTGATATTTCTAAAACTCGTAATTTCTTGGAAGCTTTGCAACCCCTCTCAATGAAAGTACTTTTCCTCCGTTTGAGCCTGGGGCTACTTGAAGAGGAAACAAACCATAGCGATAAAACTGAGAACTCCTTTATTTTGTCAGGTTTCAAAGACCCACTACAAACCATGTTGGATTTAGAGTTCCAAATTCATCTACCTATATATTAGATAACAGAGTGAAACCTAAACCTAAAAACTGCTACTGTAGACGAACTCTTCAACCTAGAAGAACAAAATTTGGTGAGCCAAATGGGATTTGTGTACTGATCATTACCACCAAGTATAATCAAGATTGGGTGAAAAAATATTTGCTGGTATTTCGGAAACTCGTTATTTCTTAGAAGCTTGACAACCCCTCTCAATGAAAGTGCTTTTCCACAGTCTGTGCCTAGGGCTACTTGAAGAGGAATCAAACCATAGAGACAAAACTGATAACTCCTTTATTTTGTCACGTTTAAAAGAGCTACTACAAACCATGTTGGATTTAGAGTTCCAAATTCATCTATCTATATAGGAGAGAACAGAGTGAAACCTAAATAAAAAAATGTTACTCTAGACTAACGCTTCAACCTAGAAGAACAAAATTTGTTGAGCCAAGTGGGATTTTTATACTGATCATCACCACCAAGTATCCTCAAGATTGGATGAAAAAATATTTGCTGGTATTTCGGAAACTCGTTATTTCTTAGAAGCTTGGCAACCCCTCTCAATGAAAGTGCTTGTCCACAGTCTGTGCCTAGTGCTACTTGAAGAGGAATCAAACCATAGAGACAAAACTGAGAACTCCTTTATTTTGTCAAGTTTCAAAGAGCTACTACAAACCATGTTGGATTTAGAGTTCCAAATTCATCTATCCATATAGGAGAGAACAGAGTGAAACCTAAATATAAAAACTGCTACTGTAGACGAAGGCTTCAAACTAGAAGAACAAAATTTGGTGAGCCAAGTGGGATTTGTGTACTGATCATTACCACCAAGTGTCATCAAGATTGCGTGAAAAAAATATTTGCTGGTATTTCAGAAACTCGTTATTTCTTAGAAGCTTGGCAACCCCACTGAATGAAAGTGCTTTTCCAGAGTCTGTTCCTAGGGGTACTTGAAGAGGAAACAAACCATAGAGACAAAACTGAGAACTCCTTTATTGTTTCAAGTTTCAAAGAGCTACTACAAACCATATTGGATTTAGAGTTCCAAATTCATCTATCTATATAGGATAGAACAGAGTGAAACATAAATATAAAAACTGCTACTGTAGACGAACGCTTCAACCTAGAAGAACAAAATTTGGTGAGTCAAGTGGGATTTGTTTACCGATCGAAAACACTATGTACCATCAAGATTGGGTAAAAAAATATTTGCTGGTATTTCGAAAACTCGTAATTTCTTGGAAGTTGGTAACCCCTCTCAATGAAAGTGCGTATCCACCCTCTGTGCCTAGGGCTACTTGAAGAGGAAACAAACCATAGAGACAAAACAGAGAACTCCTTCATTTTGTCAAGTTTCAAAGAGCCACTACAAACCATTTTGGATTTAGAGTTCCAAATTCATCTAGCTATATAGGAGAGAACAGAGTGAATCCTAAACATAAAAACTGCTAATGTAGACGAACGCTTCAACCAAGAAGAACAAAATTTGGTGATCCAAGTGGGATTTGTGAACTGATCAATACCACCATGTATCATCAGGATTGGGTGAAAAATATTTGCTGGTATTTCGGAAACTCGTAATTTCTTGGAAGTTTGGCAATCCCTCTCAATGAAAGTGCGTATCCACCGTCTGTGCCTAGGGCTACATGAAACAGAAACAAAACATAGAGACAAAACTGAGAACTCCTTTATTTTGTCAAGTTTCAAAGAGCTACTACAAACCATATTGGATTTAGAGATCCAAATTCATCTATCTATATAGGAGAGAACAGAGTGAAACCTAAAAATAAAAACTGCTACTGAAAACGAACGCTTCAACATAGAAGAACAAAATTTGGTGAGTCAAGTGGGATTTGTGTACCAATCATAAACACCATGTATCATCAAGATTGGGTGAAAAAATATTTGCTGGTATTTCGGAAACTCGTAATTTCTTGGAAGCTTGGCAACCCCTCTCAAGGAAAGTGCTTTTCCACAGTCACTGCTTAGGGCTACTTGAAGCGGAAACAAATCATAGAGACAAAACTGAGAACTCCTTAATTTTGTCAATTTTCAAAGACCTACTTCAAACCATGTTGGATTTAGAGTTCCAAATTCATCTATCTATATAGGAGAGAACAGAGTGAAACCTAAATAAAAAAATTGCTACTGTAGACGAACGCGTCAACCTACAAAAACAAAATTTGTTGAGCCAAGTGGGATTTGTATACTGATCATCACCACCAAGTATCCTCAAGATTGGATGAAAAAATATTTGCTGGTATTTCGGAAACTCATTATTTCTTAGAAGCTTGGCAACCCCTCTCAATGAAAGTGCTTTTCCACAGTCTCTGCCTAGGGCTACTTGAAGAGGAAACAAACCATAGAGAAAAAACTGAGAACTCCTTTATTTTTTCAAGTTTCAAAGAGCTACTACAAACCATGTTGGATTTAGAGTTCCAAATTCATCTATCCATATAGGAGAGAACAGAGTGAAACCTTAATAAAAAAATTGCTACTGTAGACGAACGCTTAAACCTACAAGAACAAAATTTGTTGAGCCAAGTGGGATTTGTATACTGATCATCACCACCAAGTACCTCAAGATTGGATGAAAAAATATTTGCTGGTATTTCGGAAACTCATTATTTCTTAGAAGCTTGGCAACCCCTCTCAATGAAAGTGCGTATCCACCGTCTGTGCCTAGGGCTACTTGAAGAGGAAACAAACCATAGAGACAAAACAGAGAACTCCTTTATTTTGTCAAGTTTCAAAGAGCCACTACAAACCATGTTGGATTTAGAGTTCCAAATTCATCTATCTATATAGCAGAGAACACAGTGAAACCTAAACATAAAAACTGCTACTGTAGACGAACACTTCATCAAGAAGAACAAAATTTGGTGATCCAAGTGGAATTTGTGAACTGATCATTACCACCAAGTATCATCAAGATTGGGTGAAAAAAATATTTGCTGGTATTTCGGAAACTCGTAATTTCCTGGAAGCTTGGCAACCACTCTCAATGAAAGTGCTTTTCCTCCGTTTGTGCCTGGGGCTACTTGAAGAGGAATCAAACCATAGCGACAAAACTGAGAACTCCTTTATTTTTTCAGGTTTCAAAGACCCACTACAAGCCATGTTGGATTTAGAGTTCCAAATTCATCTACCTATATATTAGATAACAGAGTGAAACCTAAACCTAAAAACTGCTACTGTAGACGAACTCTTCAACCTAGAAGAACAAAATTTGGTGAGCCAAATGGGATTTGTGTACTGATCATTACCACCAAGTATAATCAAGATTGGGTGAAAAAATATTTGCTGGTATTTCGGAAACTCGTTATTTCTTAGAAGCTTGACAACCCCTCTCAATGAAAGTGCTTTTCCACAGTCTGTGCCTAGGGCTACTTGAAGAGGAATCAAACCATAGAGACAAAACTGATAACTCCTTTATTTTGTCACGTTTAAAAGAGCTACTACAACCCATGTTGCATTTAGAGTTCCAAATTCATCTATCTATATAGGAGAGAACAGAGTGAAACCTAAATAAAAAAATGCTACTCTAGACTAACGCTTCAACCTAGAAGAACAAAATTTGTTGAGCCAAGTGGGATTTTTATACTGATCATCACCACCAAGTATCCTCAAGATTGGATGAAAAAATATTTGCTGGTATTTCGGAAACTCGTTATTTCTTAGAAGCTTGGCAACCCCTCTCAATGAAAGTGCTTTTCCACAGTCTGTGCCTAGGGCTACTTGAAGAGGAATCAAACCATAGAGACAAAACTGAGAACTCCTTTATTTTGTCAAGTTTCAAAGAGCTACTACAAACCATGTTGGATTTAGAGTTCCAAATTCATCTATCCATATAGGAGACAACAGAGTGAAACCAAAATATAAAAACGGCTACAGTAGACGAACGCTTCAACCTAGAAGAACAAAATTTGGTGAGCCAAGTGGGATTTGTGTACTGATCATTACCACCAAGTGTCATCAAGATTGCGTGAAAAAATATTTGCTGGTTTTTCAGAAACTCGTTATTTCTTAGAAGCTTGGCAACCCCACTGAATGAAAGTGCTTTTCCAGAGTCTGTTCCTAGGGTACTTGAAGAGGAAACAAACCATAGAGACAAAACTGAGAACTCCTTTATTGTTTCAAGTTTCAAAGAGCTACTACAAATCATATTGAATTTAGAGTTCCAAATTCATCTATCTATATAGGATAGAACAGAGTGAAACCTAAATATAAAAACTGCTACTGTAGACGAACGCTTCAACCTAGAAGAACAAAATTTGGTGAGTCAAGTGGGATTTGTATACTGATCATCACAACCAATTATCATCAAGATTGGGTGAATAAATATTTGCTGGTATTTCGGAAACTCGTTATTTCTTAGAAGCTTGGCTACCCCTCTCAATGAAAGTGCTTTTCACAGTCACTGCTTAGGGCTACTTGAAGC